>NC_134269.1:181805318-182105318 GCF_031893055.1 Leptodactylus fuscus | reverse complement strand
CACAGGCATTTAGCTTTTAGGTCTGGAGTATGGGTTCGGGTCAGTCCTGCAGGACAATCCACTCCAGGCTTGGAAACAGACCAGCAGGGCTTTGTATGTAGCACAGGTGTGCTGTTTAGTTGGAGAGAGATTGAAACACTGACACAGTCAATCAGTCTGTGAGAAAGCTCTGCCAAAGAAGACACTGCTAAAGAGCTGGGTATGTGCACCTCTTGTTGATCTGGAAAATGTTGTTTATTGGGAGGTCAGTGAGGGAACTGCCGGAGAGGCGTAGGGTTTTATTTTCTTTTGTTTGTTTTTGATATGCTGAGCAGCACAATCTGTACATTTAAACTTGTCTGCTGCCATAAAGCCTGATTTGAAGAGGAAACCAGAGCGTCTGAATTAACCGTACGTCACAGATCATGTATGTCCAAGGACAGACACAACGGTGCAAAATAACCATAGGGTCAGCAAAACAAACCGCCTGCAAACTTGACCATGACTCCCTGTCTAATCAAGTGAAATTCACTTAGCCAGTATATATTTACATATAAGAGTATGTATCAGTGTCTGCATCTCATATGACTAAGAATGCATAAAACATGATAGAAAAGTGTACAGCATGATAAGTAGATCTCACATAGACTACTGCACAAGCAAAGTATAATAACATGTAGCAAGTGGTTAAAAATGTGTACTAAGTTCACAGAGTCTTTTGGCAGCGGATTTTGACGCGGAATCCATCTTAAAATCCGCTGCCAAAACCGTCTCCAATTGACTTCAATGGGAGCCGCTAGCTTCTTTTTGCTGCTACCTATTAGTGGAAAAATGAAGCGACATGACCCTTCTTGCTGCAAATTCCACGGCTGAATTAGCCACGGCATGAGGCTCCTTCCCGATTAGGCCCATTCATTTGAGCCTAATCCAGAGCAGAATACCGCGATGGGATGCCGGCATCCCATCGCTGCTAGCCGCGTGTAATGTCCACACACGGAATGCAAATTCCGCCATGTGAACTTACCCTAACAGTGCCAACTATAAGTCAGAACAAGAAACATACCCATAATGGTGTAGGTAACTGGAGACAGAAGGGAGAAGCTACGTCCTGAAAGTCTTATATTAATTTTATTAATGGGAAACTTTAGGCAGTAATCTTGCTAATCGGCATGAGGGATTCTATTTGATTATTTGAGGCCTACCATTGAGGACGGTCTTCTGATCTTTCGTCTGTTGCTGTGTACAAAAGATTTAGGATACTGCAAATCTTACAGCATACTACAAAAAAAGTAATGTATTTATATCTACTTCTGGCATCTTATGTGTTTATAGATGGAATATTATTCACAGACTGGAATCAGCTTTATGTATGTGCTCATAGATTTTTATTTTTTTTTCCTCGAGTTTCATACGCATGATTGCATGTATTTGCAGTTTTAGGGACCATTCACATGTAGGAAAATGGCGCTTTATTTGGTGCTGATTTTTCCACGCTGAAAAAAAGCCTCCCATTGATTTCAATGGGTTCCACTAACTTTTTTCCACTAGCAGAAAGTTCCATTATTCTGCGCCTGACTTCTGCGTGGGTCTTCAGCCTTCCTCAATGATGTCACGTGGGTCACACAATTAGTTTTTTTTTAGGCCAGGCAACTAATTTTTCCTTAATTGAATGACACCATCTCTATATTGAACATTGGATTGGGTGTATGAACTATTGTCATATAAGACATTTGAGAAATTAGTATTCCTGCATTGTGAGGTTGAATTATTATACAGTATTGTCTAGAACCTGTGGTTTTACTCCTACTGCACAAATGCCTTGTAGTTACTTTTTGTGTTGTTCTTCTATTATACATGTCCCTTGGTGTGTTGTGTACAGGGGAAGGGGCCTTAGTGACGCCCCACCGCTCACTAGGTGTATGTAAGAGCTTTTATTATTTCCCTTGTCAAGTGATTTGTTTATTTTTTTTTCATTTAATTAGTTTCATATATATATATTTTTTTAAAGTTATTCCCTTTGATTGTAGCTTATGTTATTTCATCTCAGCGTATTTAATATTGAGTATACTTTCAATATGCCTATTCTTTGGATCAAGCCCAAACGGACATTTATGGGCATTGATACCCAATTGGTTTTATTATACTTGATTTATGCACCCTATTTTCTATATTTCAGATGTACTGCCTCTTTATCTGCTCATTGAAAGCTTTTCTGAAGTAAAAATCTAAAAAATACACTGCTATCTGTAGCACCATATTTCTGTATCTGTTTCTCTCTCACTTTATTTCCTTCTCCATCCTCCTCTATAACCAGATCTGTCTGTAAGCTGAATCTTTCATTATTGAAAATTGATCTTCTAGTAAATTGAACAGTTTATATTTAAACCGTACCTGCTCCATGATGTACTATTTCATAAGAAGGGTATGCTTATTCCCTCAAATAGATGTAATTGTATGTCATGGTAATGGCACCCACTCAGAAGCCGAGTGGGTGGCATTCAGAGCCTGTGAGGCCCGTTCCCACGGAGTAACGCGCCACTCATTTAGACACGTAAACACGTGCCAGAGCGAGGCGCTTCAAAACAGATCCCATTGACTTCAATGGATGCTGGCTTACGTGTGCTACACATTGAAATCAATGGGAGGATTTATAACCCATTGATTTGTTTTGAAGCGCCTCGCTCTGACAGGTGTATACGTGTCTAAATGAGCGGCGCGTTACTCCGTGGGAACGGGACCTAACAGCCACAGCCAGAGCTGTGTTAACCCCTTAGATGAAGTGGTCTATCATGACTTCAGCCTCTAAGGGTTTTCCCAAGGAACCGCCATTTTGTCACTGTTTTGATTCTGATAAAAATTTGAATAAAAAGTGATCAAAGCAATAGCATTTCCCGAAAATGGTAGAACTAAAAAGTACACCCAGCCCCGCAAAAAGACGCCTTATGCATCCCCGTACACGGACGTATAAAAAAAGTTATGGCTGTCAGACTATGGCGACTTTTAGAAAAAAATTTTTTAACAATTTTAGATTTTTTTTAAGGGGTTAAAATGTAAATAAAACCATATAAATTTGGTATCCCCAGAATCGTACCGAAACACAGAATACTGGGGACATGTCATTTTGGCTGCACAGTGAACGCCGTACAACCGAAGCCCGTAAGAAAATCGCAGAAATGCATTTTTTCTTCAAATTCACCCCATTCTGAATTTTTTTCCAGCTTCCCAGTACATTATACAGAATAATTAATGGTGGCATCATGAAGAAAAATTTGTCCTGCAAAGATTAAGACCTCATATGGCTCTGGGAGCGGAGAAATAAAAGTTATGGTGTTTAGAAGGGGGGGGAGTCAAAAACGAAAATCAAAAAAATGCCATTGGCGGAAAGGGGTTAAAAGTTAAAGGGGCTCTATCATTGGGAAAAGTCATTTTTAACTCAGCACATACTTGCATAGCCTTTAGAAAGGCTATTCCAGACATACCTGTTGTATGCTAATTGCCGTAGTAGTTTTTGAGCCTGTTTTTATCCATTTTATCCATTTTCCTGAATGAAACTGGGCAGGAGACGGAAACCTGCAGTCATGTTTCAAACTCATTCATGTGAATGGGTTTGAAAAGTGTCCAGCCATGAGCGCCGGTGAGCGTTTTACGCTCTACGCGGCGAAACCGTTTTTTTTTTTAAACCAGACACAGTTGGACATGCAGGACTTTGTGTCCAGTTTTAAAAAGCCGGTTTCGCCACAGAGAGCATAAAACTCTCACCGGCGCTCACGGCTGGACTCAGTCTGACAGGTTTCAGTCTTCTGCCGGCAGAAGATGGAAACTTGATACAGAGACCCAAACGCTGGTGTGAACCCAGCGTTGGCTTCCACCGTGCCCTCCAGAAGTCTCATCGTGCACCTTTTCTGCTATTCTCTAATAGGAGAGAATAGCAGAGAGGAGTGCACGATGAGAACTTCCTGTGCTGGATGGAAGCTAATTAGCATATGAATAAAAACAGGCTCATTCAAAAACTACTGAGGTGATTTACATTAAAAAAATGTGTGGAATAGCCTTTCTAAAGGCTATGCAAGTATGTGCTTAGTTAAAAATGACTTTTCCCAATTATAGGGCCCCTTTAAGCTTTCTTTCCCTTTCTTTTCTATTCAATGAATTTTTTTAAAACAAAAGTAATTTATCTCATCATTGAAGTGATCCTTCCTTACTGAGCATTGCTGTGTGCCCAATCAGCAGTTTATGCCCACAAATACATGCAGTGTTATATACCACTAGAAAGCAGACAGTGCGCTGAATTCAGCGCACTGTCGGCTTCCCAGTTGTGTGCCCCGGGAGAAGAGATATCGGTGCATTTACAGATAGCTCTTCTCTGTAAGAAGGGCACTCCTAACAGTGTAGCTGGGGAACGCCCCTCCTGACAGTCAGTCCATAGTGCTGTACTGTGAGTGTTCCTTACTGCCCAGCCATGAAGCTGAATGGTGAGGAACGCCCCCATTACTAGTCTATGGACAAGTACAATTTAAAAATTGCAGATTTTTCCATATTTCTTGTTTTACTTTTTGATAAATAAAAATAGTTTAAAAACTGTTTAACACTTAGGCTGGGTTCAGACCAGCGCTTAAACTCTTTTTGGGGTTTCTGTCTCTGAACCCGTTTAAAAAAAAAAAAAAAAAAAAAATGCTTTTCTTTCCGCATTTTTCTCCCTATTCGGGCAGAAACCCAGCTGACTCCATTATAGCCTATGGAGTCTGTGGGTTTCCGCTTTTTTAAGCGGATTAGGTTTCCATTCAGGTGGTCCCCAAGTGGACCACCCGGATGGAAACCCAAACACAGGTGTGAACTTAGTGTAACACGTTCCTGGAAAAACAATCTCAAAATCACTTTGGTAAGTTAAAGTGTCTAAAAGTTGTTACCTAGCGTAATACACTGACACATCAGACTTGGAAAATACGGCTGCCTACTGAAGATGCAGTACCACTTACATAATTTCTAATGTATTTTCTCTTTGTTCATTCATGTAAACTGCACATATGCAGGCCATGTTATGTATTAATATATGTACACTATTTAAAGAAGACCTTTCACATCCTCGGGCACGTGGTGTAATACACCGCTAGAAAGCCAATGGTGCGCTGAATTCAACGTATTATCGGCTCTCCCGTTCTGTGTCCCCGCTGAAGAGCTATCGGTGCCGTTACCATAGCTCTTCAGTGTCAGAAGTGCGTTTCTGATAGTCTGTCAGGAATGCCCCTCCTCACAGTAGTGTCTATTGCGCTGTACTGTGAGAAGGGGCGTTCCTTACCACTTAGCAATAATGCTGAGTGGTGAGGAACACCCCCAACCCCTACTCCTCACAGGACTCGTCCATAGTCTAGCACTAGTCTTCCTCACCGCTCAGCGTCATTGCTCTTCAGCGAGGGCACAGAACGGGAAAGCCTATTTGAATTCAGCGCACTGTCGACTTTCTAGCAGTGTATTACACAGCATGTGCCCCAGGAGGTGAAAGGTCCTCTTTAATGTAATCAACATAATCATGTATTAATTTTCCTTTTTTTTTTTTTTCTAGTGGAAGAAAGAAAGCTGTTTATACATCTGAATTTTGGGCTACTTGTAAATAAAGTAAAAAGTAATGATCCTGCTTTTTATTATAGTCTATTATAATTTATTTTACTATGATGTACAAGTATTGAATGGCCATATGATCATATTGTTATTAAATCTGAATAGTTCTTTTTAATAAAAAGAAAAACAATAAGTTAACCTAATCCTTTACATGTTCTTAGAGGAGCTATCCAAGATTCTAAAACTTGGCTGCTTTATTTCAGAAAGCACTTCAGTTTCTCTTCTCAGGCAGTAACTTCACCAGCATTGTTTTCATGGTCATCCTGCAGCTCAGTCTCATTATGTAATGTGCTAACTACGTCATAGTTATTACATAGTATTCCACTTAATAGCATTCAAATATTTATTTCTAGAGTTGCTACCCCTTTCAGGATTCACCTCGCCCACATCTGTCTACACTGGAGATCTTCTGACTTATTTTATTTATTTTTCTTACTAAAGTGCCATCATATTCTACAATGTTTTACAAACATTGTCAACACTGTCCCATATAGGGATCACAATCTAAATTCTCTATCAATATATCTTTGGAGTGTGGAAGGAAACCGGAGTACCCAGAGGAAACCCATGCAAACATGGGGAGAACATACAAACTCCTTTCATATGTTCTCCTTGGCTGGATTAAAACCAGGACTCCAGCACTGCAAGGCCTTAATGCTCACCACAAAGTATCTCTACGCTAATTTCACATCTGTGCCGGATATTTGTCCCTTGTGAATTTGTCTAAAAAAAACAAAAACAGACTTGCTAAAAAAAAAAGTGTTACACAGTGCATACAATTTCCCTTTTTTTTTTTTTGTCTTCATTGTGAGCATGGGCAGAGAAGATTGAAGATGGAAAATCTGTGTGCAAAACGGACACAAACAGATTACCATCCTTTGACAAGCTGTATGTGTCCATTTTACGTAGACCTCATTATTAAAAAATAAATTAAATAAATAAATGCATTGCTGTTTTTTGTGTATCCTTATTTTTTTGGACAGAGCAAAAGTGCTGCAAGTCCAACTTTTTTCTCTGTCCAATGAACTGATACATGGTGGAAATGCTCTAAATGCACACCTGGGGATGGTTTTAAATACCCAATGGAATTTATAAACAACCCGTTCTAATCTTTCAATAGATCACAAAAACTAGGTGTGGAGACGGAATGTAGGTGTATACCCAGCCTTAAATGTATAGTGTAAAATGTAGGCCTGAGAGATTTAACCCTTAAGTACTATCATGATGTCCACCATAATGATATATGTATGAATTCAACGCACTGTCGGCTTTCCCGTTATGTGTCCTGGGGCAAGAATGGCTTTTCTGACATCTAGCTAGGCTGTGAAGAACGCCCCTGCTAACAGTACTGTCCATAGTGCTGTACTGTCAGAGGGGGCATTCCTTACCACCCAGCCATGACGCTAAACTGTGAGGAATGCCCCCATCCATAGACTAGTACTGGGGGGGGGGGGGGCATTCCTCACCGCTCAGCGTCATCTCTGGGCAGTAAGGAATGCCCCCTCTGACAGTATATAGGTAAGTACGGTACTGTCAGGAGGGGCTTTCGTCCCAGTATAGCTAGACTGTCAGAAAAACCTTCTGAGGAGAAGAGATATCGGTAATGGCACCAATATTTCTTGCCCCGGGGCATGTAACGGCAAAGCCAACAGTGTGCTGAATTCAGCGCACTGTTGGCTTTCTAGCGGTATATAAAACCATGTGTGCCCAAGGACATGAAAGGCCCTCTTTAAGTGTCATACAGGGGTTTTCCTTCTATGCTTTCATTTGCTTATCATTGGGATAAGATAGCTGT
This sequence comes from Leptodactylus fuscus, assembly GCF_031893055.1. NCBI lineage: Eukaryota > Metazoa > Chordata > Amphibia > Anura > Leptodactylidae > Leptodactylus > Leptodactylus fuscus. The sequence continues at coordinate 182,097,928 of NC_134269.1, read as the reverse complement.
GTCTAATATTTGCAAGATGTGTCTGTATGGCACAGCTCACACCAGAGTATTGTGCAGAGAAATGCAGCAAAGTCTCATTCCATTGATTTAAAGTGTACTTACACAGGGGTGAACCTACCCTCTTTCCTGCCTGAGACGGACTATACCATGTTTCCCTGAAAATAAGACAGTGTCTTATATTGAATTTTGGTCCTAAAAATGTGCTAGGTCTTATTTTTGGGGGATGTCTCAATTTTTTCTAACTTCACATATCTTCTGCTTGGTAGATGGACAAAACCCATGCTGCCCCCAATCTCTTTAATAGAAGTGCCGCAGATAGCTGAGCGTTGTACTTTTGCTATCTTTGGCACTCCCAACAAAATGAATGATAGGGTGAGTTCGTCCATCCACGAAGCAACATGCCTATATATTTTTTTTTTTAAATGTAGATTGTGAGCCCCACATAGAGCTCACAATGAACATTTTTTTTCCCTATCGGTATGTCTTTTTTTTTTTTTGAATATGGGATGGAAACCCATGCAAACACGGGGAGAACATACAAACTCCTTGCAGATGGTTTTTTGCCCTTGGCGGGATTTGAACACCAGGACCCCAGCGCTGCAAGGCTGAAGGCTAACCAATGAGCCACCGTGTGGTCCCTAACATGCCTATATTCAGCCGGTCTTCGGTCAGGCTGAATTCTGTGTGTGTGTGTGTGTTTGTGTGTGTGTGTGTTCGTGTTCGTGTTCGTGTTCTGGGGGGACAATTTTCAGGCCCAGCAGAGGTTTCAGCAGACAGACCACCATCAATGAGATATTTATCCTCTATTGTTTAGTATACATTGCAGTAACATTTTGTGACTCACGTGATTACTAATCGTTCACATTGCCCTGTTCTTCCCTTTGGACCACCACGGCCACTTCTGTCAGCTGCGACTTGCCTCTGTCTCTTGTCTCCTCACTTTTCCAGGCACCTGAACCACATTGTCCAGCAAAATGGTGGCACCCACGGTGCGCTTTGAATCAGGTAACAGATGCCCGCGATCAGTGTGGGCACCGATTCATTTTGTTTCCCAAAAGCCTTAGGGCACTTATCCAATTTTATACCCTGAACCTCCTTATGCCCAAATAGCAGTATTTCTTCATATATAACGACGAGTATTAATGTACTTGGGAAAAATTACTCCAGCTGATAACAGCCTATTAAAAAATAATGAAATCTGCAGCGGTAGTGGTTGCTTTCAGGCCCCCCAGGTGTCCCGAGCCCTGTGGCAGCTTCTACCACTGTTTACCACAGTAGTTACTCTCCTGGTTCTGGCTACCAATACCTTAAGGAAAATGGATGTGTTATACAATGTGTGAGCAGGCACCATAAGGGAGTGGGTATTACAACGAAAACCCTGCTCCCAGTGGGGCCACAGTGAGACATTATTAGTTGTCTGGGGGCCCACTGGGGACATCAAATTGATTTTTTTTTTTTATATTCATAACCTATCCACAGGACAGGTCATCGGTATCTCAGTATGTGATCTGTCAGGGTTCAACACCCAAACCCCACACAGATCAGCTGTTCAAGTAATAGGAGCAACAATGCAATTACCCAAATTATAACTCAAAATCTGTAGTAGTCCGCTCTGTACAAATCCACAGTTCTCGCCTGATTTGGGTGAAATTTGGCACGCCTTTTTTCAACCCACAGCAGCAGAATACTGCGCACATTACATCTTGTTAGCGTCCCCCCGTCATGAGTCCCTAAATTTAGGCCCTATACATATAATGTGAAAGTGAAAGCGCTGAGGGGAAAACAACAGTTGTGACTGACAGGGACGGATCATAGCGACTGCGCCAAAGAGTCACTGCTAAAGGGGCCGCAACACCACACACAAAAGACAAACTCCATATAAACATAACACAAACGGGGGGCATGGACTGAACGCTGATGTGAGCGGACGCATCTCCCTGCTGCTCCTGCCCTGCCTGTGGATAAAAGCTACTAAATGAGCTTCCCTACTCCCCCCATTGGGAAAAAAACGACCTCCGGCTCCATCTCTAGGCCCTCTGCCCCTTCTGTGCGCTCGGGGCAGTCGGGCATTGCCTCCTACCTGGTTCTTCCTCTGTCCTCCACCTGGGCATCCACACGGCGGCTACAGACACGATGTCGGCGGCTCCCCAGCTCCGGACTTCGGCTGTACAGCAGACTGGCTCCCCTCCTTCTCTGCAGCTGCCCCTACACCCAAGATGGCGGCGCTGACCGCATCATCCTCCTCTCCTGCAAGCTCCCCTCCTCATGTACAGGGAGCATCCATTGCACCTAAGATGGTGGCGCCGGCCGCAGCTCCACTGCCAGCTATCTCCATATATTATGATGCTGGTGCTGCACACACTGAATGGCCTGCTGTCTCCCACCCTCCACTCCTGCAGCCAATTCCTCCTGTGCTCCCTGGCCTGGCTCCCTTAGCTGCTGAGTCTGCAGCCTATGGGCTCGTTCACATGGGGGGCGGGGAGCCAAGTGAAAATATGGCCAAAACCCGCCTGCCATAATGTCGCGGTCGCGGCTTCCCCATCCCGGAGTCAGCTCAAATAAATGGGCCGATGTCGGAGGTTGCGGCTGCCAGGCGGAAGCTCATCGAGCCGCGGAATCCGCGGGCAGCTCGCTTCTTTTTTTCCGCTCTCGGCAGTTGCCGACAGCGGAAAAAAGAACGCTAGTGGTCTCCATAGACCACCATTGTAAAGGGGCGGATTATGACGTGAATTCTGCTGTCAAAATCCACCCCTTTGGCCCCGTGTGAACTAGACCTATGACTGTATCTCAGGTCTTGCATCACCTGCCAGCTCCCCTGCACCTGCTGTCTCCTCCAGGGCTACAGAAGGCTGGTTCACATGCGCATTCCTGGGAGACCGAGAGCGACATTGGCACTACCGCAGCATTGTCTCTCTATGCCGCTATGTCCCCTTCTCCATCATCACACGTCTCCGCAAGTACAAGAGGGCCAACCTGAACCCCGGTTGTCTTTGGTTCCACCGCAATGGCTTCAATATCTCACTCGTTCTTTAGTGTCCGAGATTACTGAGGCCTGCCATACAGAGATTTGCACTGAAATCCGAGTTGAAATATCGGCCCTGCTGCAGGATCTTCATCACATTGCGTCCCGAGTGGACACCTTGGAGGATGATCACGACCAGACCCGGGTGTATGTCTCTCACTTGCAGAATTCTGGTTTTTTTCAGTACAACCTACGATCTTCAACGTCAGGACTTGGACAATAGAGGAAGGAGAAAAAACATTTGGGTGAAGGGGTTGCCAGAAGCCACCCATGAGGAAGATCTACATTTTACCTTGGAGGCGATTTTCAATTCGGTGCTGCAGGAGCCCCCTACTCACAAGATCAAACTGGTACGCGCACACAGAGCTTTGCGGCCTAAAGTTACTGGTTCTGCCCCCCGAGATGTCATCTGCTGTGTGTATGACTTTTTGCTAAAAGAAGCTATACTTTTCAAAGCTAGGTCTTTGAAAGACATTGACTGTGACGGAGCTAAATTACAATTGTACCAAGACCTTTCCTGGATTACCCTTCAGACGCGACGGCACCTCTCCAGGTGTTGCGTGACCGCCAGATACCGTATCGATGGGGGTTCCCCTTCGCCCTGATCGCTAGACTTAATGGTTGCTCTGCCACCCTACGTTCTCACTCTGACCTCCAGGCTTTTTGCTGCACACTGGATATTGCTCCCCCTGTGGATTTACCTGATTGGGAACTCACTGCCCCTCCTCCACCACCCACTCCGGTGTGGTCCCAAACAAAGACGAAGAAACGACAGTGGCCTCCATCTGATGTGGCCCCAAGGCAGCAACGGGTGGAACGCCCGCCTCCCCAGCACTGACTCTTCTCTCTTTGCCTCTTTAGGTCCTGAGATGGAGCACACTACTGTTTTTACAGAGTGTTTGCTGCCCATACTTTTTTCAGTGGCTTATTACTGTTTATTGTTATTTCTAATTTGATTGCAGCTTTATTCTTTATGTGTTATCTTATTCCCTAATCTCTATGCGGGCAGGGTGGGATGTGGTCTTACATAGTTAACTTTCACCTCCCCTGTCCCGTTTGTAGTCCGCTTGCTGATGGTCTTCTGGGGGCTCAACCCAGTTGTGGGTCCCTTTTTGGGATCCTTTTGGTTATGTTTTCTGTATTTGCATTGGTACAAGCTTTTAGGCCCCGGCTAGGAGATTTAGTCCTGCCTATGACTTATTTGGAAGCTTACTTGGATACGTGTTTGCTCCCTAAGTTCTTCCGTGGTCGCCTCTCTGAATGCTCCTATCACAGATGATGAAATTAGCGCTACTCTTAAGAGTCTTCCTAATGGCAAGGCCCCGGGCCATGATGAGTTTACATATCTCTATTATAAAACGTTCCAATCTGATCTGCCTCCTCACCTAAGTCATCTTTTAAATTATTTTCTTGAGGGTGCTCCCATCCCCCAGAATATGCTGCACTCCCATATTACTCTAGTCCCTAAACCCCGTAAGGATCATCAGGAGTGTTCTAACTATTGCCCCATTGCACTTCTGAACACTGACCTAAAACTTTTTACCAAGATCCTTGCTAATAGACTCGGCGCTTGGCTTCCTTCTCTTATTCACAAGGACAAGGTGGGCTTTGTCCCTTGTCGTCAAGGGGGAGATAACACCAGATGGACTGTGGTTCTGATTGATGTTGCCAACCACTCTACAACCCCTACTCTCCTTTTGAGCCTTGATGCTGAGAAGGCCTTTGACCATCTCGACTAGTCATTCATGTGCGTCACTCTTCAGAAATTTGGCCTCTCTGAGGCTTTTCTTTTGGCGATTGCGGTTCTGTACTCCTGCCCCTCTGCCGAAGTGAAACTGCCTGCTTGCCGAAGTGAAACTGCTTCTCTGATTTTCTCCAATCAGGACATTACAGGAGTTAAGGTTAGGGATAGGGACTTCAAACTTAGTTTGTTCGCGGATGATGTTCTTTTGACCCTCACTAATCCTCATACTTCCCTACCCAACCTCCTCCAAGTTCTAAAGACCTATGGTAAATTTTCAGGCTATAAAGTGAACTATTCTAAAACTGAGGCCCTTCCCTTAAACATCCCTAATTTTGACTTCCAATGGTGAGATCATTCTCTCCACTACTTAGGGATTCAACTCTCCCCTTCCTACTCTCCCTGTATTCTGTTAATTTTCCTGGCTTGTTTCATGAGCCGTATGGGCTTTTGGATAGTTGACGCCCGCTCCTCATCTTTCTCATCATTCTTCACAGCTGTTAAAATGACCCTCCTCCCTAAGATCCTATAATTTTTGAGACTTTGCCGGTGGAAGTTCGCCGCGCTGAGTTACGTACCTTGCAGAAGGCGATCTTCCAGTTTATCTGGAATGGCAAGCGCCACCTTATCCCCCATTCATTGATGCTCTCTGTCAAGGATGCAGGGGGGCTGGCAGTGCCACATATCTTGCATTATTACTGGACTTCGCACTTACGTTGTATCCCATTCTGGGCGGCCCGTCAGGCCTTTACAAAGTGGGTCGAGATTGAGAAAATCTGGTTGGCCCCGACCCATCTTAATGCATTTTTGTGGTCCCGGTCCTCTCTCCCTCCATCTATACCCCTCTTAGGACCCATACGTTTTACCAGAGCTATCTAGATAACCTGCTCAAGGCTTTTCCCACTGTCCTCCCCCCTGCTCTTCTATCATCTCCTTCCTGTATCACCCTCTCCTCCTGGGGGGTCTTACGGCTGCCATGGTTCGCCCCTGGATTGGGCGAGGTCTCTTTCATATTGCTGACTTGGTTGATTCGTTAACTTTGGAGCTCAGACTTTTTAAGTACTTTACTTCGGTTCTACATTTGCCCACTTCGGAGTGCTTCCATTTCCAGCAGATTGTGCACCTCTACGGCAGGTTTGATATCTAGCATTTATTGGCTCCTGTCTTCCCCTGAAAAGCAGAGCTTCCCTGCTCATAAATACATGGCCAAGTGGTCTGAGGCTTTGAATAGGCAGATCTCTCCTGGGCAGTGGCAGTTAATCTGGTCCCGTTTTGCCAAATCTTCCCTGTGCATAACGTTCCGTTAAACCCAGTACAAACTATTTTTGCATTGGTACCACACTCCCGCTTTACTCCACTCCCTTAATCCTAGTATTAGGACTCATCAAAGATGTTCGTAGCTTGGAGAGTATGACAGCCTCGCTAAACTACTCCCTTGATGTGATCCAGGCGATTTGGTCACCCTGGGATGCTTACTGTGCCTTTAATGGTCTCTGACTCCTCTCCCTAACATCCTTCCTCCCCCTCTGTGTCGTTCTGTTTTATCCTGTTATGAAGTCTCTACATGAGCCGATTCTTGTTGGTATTGTTTTACTTTTCACTTTTTATTTTTTCCTTTATTGCATTTCAGATTTTGTGTGTTTTTTTGTACATTGTCAACTAAAATTTTCAATAAAAATTTACAGTTTAAAAAAAAACAAAAAACATCACACAAACAGCACACATATACCAACCCACAAGCACAACACCACACAAATACCACAACACCACCCCATAAATACCACACACTCACGGACCACACACGCACGCAAACACACTCAGATGGATGCACACTGCACACACAGACGAACAGAGCACATGCGTACTCACACACAACTACTACACACATGGACACTTGCTCTGTGAACGCAGAAACACATTGATCACATGCGCACATACACACATACATATACACGGACCACACACGTGCATGAACACACGCATGCATACACATACACGCATACATATACACTGACCACACACTTGCATACACACACGCATACATACACATGGATAGTGCGCGTGCACACACACACATACATATACATGGACCATACACACGTGCATGCACACACGCATACATATACACGGATCAATCACACACATGTACATGCACGCATGAACTGACAAAACATGTTTGGTATGCTTAGTGGCTGCTTACACACTATAGTAATTTTTAACTGGACTCCAGGCCATGGATTTGGCGGTTCCATAGACTTCTTTGTGCACAAAGCTGTGAATTTTGCAGGCTCCATAGAAGTCTATGTAGATGTATAATCCACAGCCCGTAGACTGTAGTGTTACTGCCATTGTCATTTGAATGGGTTTGAAAGATGTCCGGCCGTGAGCGTGGCATGCAGAAGACGGAAACCATAGAACGGAGACCCTGAACGCAGGTGTGAACCTAGCAAAAGGAGTACAACTTTTTACGAAAATAATGCTGCAGACTTACCATTGCTCTGAACTCAGTCAGAAAACTTACCAAAACTTCTTTAGAGTTGCTTTTAGTAGTTTTCTTTAACAGCTTTCACTTTTGTCAACCACAAGTCTCTAGAGGTTGTCTAGGACTCAGGAACCCACTAGTGTTCAAACTAGAAGGCAAAGAGAGCAATGACCTGCGCCTCTTTAACCTCCCAAACCAGAAGAGGCTTGGTTAATTCTGCTATGCATTCTTATCTTCCTTGTCTGTTCTGCTGCTCTATAATGCATAACTATGATGCACTCAGCAGTTAATAAGTATCTTTATGTGCCCCCTCTTTTTTTTTTTTTTTCTTTTTTTGTCTCTGCATTCAGCGTGGACCCGGAGCAGCCGGCTTTAGGCAGGCTCCGACCTTCCGGTAGGGAGCCGTACCTTTCGTATAGGCTTCCGGCTGGAACCCTAGGTGTGCAGAAGAAGTTCCGCCGCATCGGGATTCCCCGGCATGGCTACAGGGCCGATACCACGCCTGCGGACGCCAGCTACGGAGTCGGCTGCCTAGATACACCCCCTCCTCAGTTGGACTGCTGCCAAAAGACTGCTATCAGTCTGTCCAACCGTGACACGGCTTCAATCTTACCCTCTTTAATAGCTCACCATCTTCTAGGTGATTGAAGATGCCTGCGACACAGAACAGACGCCGGTGCAGAGAGAAACCTGGGAGCAGATAAAATATGCAACCAGGGATTCTCTGTCACTTACTTTATTTATCTTTTTTTTTCTTCCCCTTTTAAGAGGACAGAGTGTCCTCTCCACCTGTCTGGTCCTTACACACAGGACAGAAAAAAAACACGCAGGGGGGAGGTATCTGTGCCCTCTTAAAGGGGTCAAGCCACGTGAAATTAATACTGGCTAATTAAAATTCCACCTGTCCTACCAGCACACAAGGGCAGAAAATACCCTACATTGTGCCACTGGTACGGATGACAGGGAACATTAATTTAGCCCTAAAATTAACACATTCACAAAGGGTTAAAGGAGAAAATGCATCTGACAGTTTGTTGTGCAATTTCTCTCGAGCACAGAAATACCCCACATATGGGTGTAAACTGATTTTTGGGCACATGGCAGCGCACGGAAAGGAAGGAGCGACACTGAGCGTATGAAAACCAGATTTTGCTGGAAAAGTTTTCAGGTGCCATTTCTCATTTGCAGAGCCCCTAACGTACAATGTGAAAAGGATACCCCCCCCCCCCCAAGTGACCCCATTTTGGAAAGTACACTCTTCACAAAATTCATCAAGAAGTATACTGAGCATTATGACCCAGCAGCCTTTCCACAGATTTTATTAACATTGGGATGTGTAAATGAAAAATTAATAGAGTGTCACTTTTTCACCAAATTTTGCATTTTCACAAGGGGTTAAAGGAGAGACTGCACCCCACAGTTTGTTAAACAATTGCTCATGAACATGGCAATACCCTATATGTGGTTATAATGTACTCTATGGGTACATGGTGGGGCTTAGAATGGAAAGAGCGCTATTTGTCGTTTGGAGGGCAGATTTCACTCGATTAGATTTTGGGTGCCATGTCGCATTAGTTCCTAGAGTACCAATACAATGGGAACCTTCAAAAGTAACCCTGTTTTGGAAACTACACCCCTCACAGAACATATCAAGGGATGTAATGAGTAGTTGGACCCGACAGCTTTTTCTCAGATTTTATTAACATTGGGATGTGAACATGAAAAATTTGTTTTTTTTTCAATAAACCGTCAATTTAGTCCAAAATTTTTTATTTTTACAAGAGGATAAATGAGAAAAAGCCCCCCAAAGTCTGTTACACGATTTGTCCTGAATGCAGCATTAACCCATATGTGGTCATAATTTGCTGTATGGGAACATGGTGGGGCTCAGAATGGGAAGATTGCATTTTGGTTTTGGAGGGCAGATTTTGCTGGAATAGTTTTGAGGTGCCATGTAGCATTTGCAGAACCCCTAAAGGACTAATACAATGGAAACCCCTCAAAAATGACCACATTTTAGAAACTACACCCCTTAAGGAATTTATCAAGGGGTGTTATCATTTTGAGCCTAAGAGTGCTTCCTAAAAATTAATGTACAATGTGAAAATTAAAATTTTTAAAGAAATATGCCATTTCGGTGCCCAATATGTTACACCCACTTTCTGTCATCAGAGACATGCACTCATAAAACTATTTAGTGGGCTATCCTCGTTAGAAACAAGTTATAATTGTGTGTGTAAACTGCTGCTTGGGCATATAGCAGGACGCAGAAAGGAAGGAGCAGTGGGCTTTATTTTTTGGGGGGTACAGATTTGGAGGAGTTTCCTGATGCCATATTGTTTTTTTTAGATCCCTGGAGGTGCCAGTAATTTTGAATTTCCCAAGAAGTGACTCCATTTTGTAAGGGAAATTTTACAGTTTCTACAAATGTAACATGGTATACAAAATCCAAGAATCTAAATCAGCTGTCCAAAAGCACAGAGCACTCCTTCACATCTGCGCCATCCTGTGTGCCCAAGCGGCAGTTTATGACCTCATGACACCCCTTTGACACTGGTGTGCCCAGGATAATGTACCCAATGCAATATGTAGGTAGAAATGGCTGCTTGAGCACAGCCGAGCACACGAGGGAAGGAGCGCTATTTTGGGTTTTGTAGCACTGGCCAGACCCCAGGCTGCAGAAAATACTTATGGGCACCCCCTGATCTCGCCGCATGGGGGGGGGGGAACCACATACAAACCTGGCCTGTGGGCATGCGCAGTAGGTTCTGCCCAAGGCCTAGAAGTTTGACCGTCAGCGCCGGAAGAAGACGCGTCAAGAGGCCGTTCCTGAAGTAGATGGAGGCATCGCTGGAGAGTTCTCTCGCAGCATTGGGGACACCCCCAGTGCTGTTTGAGTGCTGGGGCCCGCCCCAGGTGCTGCAAGAGAACACATTTGCATACCAACGAAAACCAGGATTTCTACGGAACGGCGGCATGGAGAAGACATCTAAAGGTAGGATAAGAATAGCCTTTCTTAAGGTTATTCCTACGTGTCAACGAGAAAAAAAATAGATTTTAATGGTAGAATTCCTTTAAGGAGCATTATACGTTAGGTCGGAGCATTATGCTGTGGGGGCACTTTTGGGACGTTAGTGTCCCTACACAGTATAATGTCCCATTATTGTGCCTTGTCAGGGTCTGGAGTTGCTCGGTGGGGTGGCATAGACACACAAGTCCAGATTTTTTTAGTCCATAACAAAGGTAGAGTTTATTTTCACTCAAAAAGATAGTGCAGCAACAAAAGGAAACAATACAAAATTAAATACCTGCCCGGCTAGACTCTACCTAAACATAGAATAGGTTACCTCACCTAGAATAACAGAAATCCAAAAAAGCCATTTGAATCACTCAGGACACAGCTCCAAAAATATGACCTCTCTGTCAGTTTTCCAGCCAAACTCTGCCAAAGTGTTGCTGCTGGAGCTGGCTTCTTAAGCCTCCTTGATGAGCATCAGAGAGCAGCTGAGTTGCTGCTGGAACATCCCCAAAGTGTGGACCAGAGGGGGGTGGAATGACAGGTCCCACTACCAATCCTACCTGTCATTCCTAAAAATCCAGCCCAGTACTGAGCATTTACTAAAATGCTCAGCAGACGAAAGTTGTCTGCTGAGAACAACCATTCCTGGAGTTTTCTCATCTCACCCACCTGAGTAGTCTGGGTGAGATGTACACCCCCTCCATTACCTGACCAGCCATCGGCTTACAGTCTCCTTAGTATGCCACACACAGTGTGACACAGTTTCCTCTGGGTACTCCTACCAAATAATTTTACCAAAAGGCAAAAAACTCCAGCTTTAGGCTGAGGCCCCATGTTGCGGGAATGCAGCTTTTTTTTGTTATAGATTTTGTCGCTTTTTTTGAACCAAATCCAGAAGTGGAATGGGCAGAAGGTAGAAGTATAAGAATTCCCTATATATCTCCCATTCCTTTTGTAGCCATTCTCATGCTCAAAAAACTGCAGCAAAATCTGCAACAAAAAAAGCTGCGTTTCCACAACATGGGGCCTTAGCCTTATAATATATTATATTATATATACAGTGGGGCAAAAAAGTATTTAGTCAGTCACCAATAGTGCAAGTTCCACCACTTAAAAAGATGAGAGGCGTCTGTAATTTACATCATAGGTAGACCTCAACTATGAGAGACAAAATGAGAAAACAAATCCAGAAAATCACATTGTCTGATTTTGTAAGAATTTATTTGCAAATTATGGTGGAAAATAAGTATTTGGTCAGTAACAAAATTTCATCTCAATACTTTGTTATATATCCTTTGTTGGCAATGACAGAGGTCAAACGTTTTCTGTAAGTCTTCACAAGGTTGGCACACACTGTTGTTGGTATGTTGGCCCATTCCTCCATGCAGATCTCCTCTAGAGCAGTGATGTTTTGGGGCTGTAGCTTGGCAACACAGACTTTCAACTCCCTCCAAAGGTTTTCTATAGGGTTGAGATCGGGAGACTGGCTAGGCCACTCCAGGACCTTGAAATGCTTCTTACAAAGTCACTCCTTCGTTGCCCTGGCGGTGTGCTTTGGATCATTGTCATGTTGAAAGACCCAGCCACGTTTCATCTTCAATGCCCTTGGTGATGGAAGGAGGTTTGCACTCAAAATCTCACGATACATGGCCCCATTCATTCTTTCATGTACCCGGATCAGTCGTCCTGGCCCCTTTGCAGAGAAACAGCCCCAAAGCATGATGTTTCCACCCCCATGCTTTACAGTAGGTATGGTGTTTGGATGCAACTCAGTATTCTTTTTCCTCCAAACACGAAAAGTTGTGTTTCTACCAAACAGTTCCAGTTTGGTTTCATCAGACCATAGAACATTCTCCCAATACTCTTCTGGATCATCCAAATGCTCTCTAGCAAACTTCAAACGGGCCCGGACATGTACTGGCTTAAGCAGTGGAACACGTCTGGCACTGCAGGATCTGAGTCCCTGGCGGCGTAGTGTGTTACTGATGGTAGGCTTTGTTACATTGGTCCCAGCTCTCTGCAGTTCATTCACTAGGTCCCCCCGCGTGGTTCTGGGATTTTTGCTCACCGTTCTTGTGATCATTTTGACCCCACGGGGTGAGATTTTGCGTGGAGCCCCAGATCGAGGGAGATTATCAGTGGTCTTGTATGTCTTCCATTTTCTAATTATTGCTCCCACAGTTGATTTCTTCAATCCAAGCTGGTTGCCTATTGCAGATTCAGTCTTCCCAGGGCTACAATTTTGTTTCTGGTGTCCTTTGACAGCTCTTTGGTCTTTACCATAGTGGAGTTTGGAGTCTGTTTGAGGGTGTGCACAGGTGTCTTTTTATACTGATAACAAGTTTAAACAGGTGCCATTACTACAGGTAATGAGTGGAGGAAAGAGGAGACTCTTAAAGAAGAAGTTACAGGTCTGTGAGAGCCAGAAATCTTGATTGTTTGTAGGTGACCAAATACTTATTTTCCACCATAATTTGCAAATAAATTCTTACAAAATCATTAAAATCTTAATGTGCCGTCACTCGGTTCTTACAAAATCAGACAATGTGATTTTCTGGATTTGTTTTCTCATTTTGTCTCTCATAGTTGAGGTCTACCTATGATGTAAATTACAGATGCCTCTCATCTTTTTAAGTGGTGGAACTTGCACTATTGGTGACTGACTAAATACTTTTTTGCCCCACTGTGTATATATATATATATATATATATATATATATATATATATATATATATATATTATAAAACTATAATAAATATAATTTTTTAGTGCAGTTTTTGAAATTACAGCTGGAACCACATCAAATTCACTTTTCACACAAATGCAATTTTCTGTTGCAGTTTTGATGCAATTGTAAATGGATCATGTGAATTCACCATTAAAGCTACACCATCCTATACTTTTCATATAGCACATACAAAAATTTACCTTTCATTATGGAATATTTACTATTATAGTCTTATTAAAGGGGCTCTATCATTAGATTTTCGCCATTTGAGATAATCACATGCCTGAATAGCCTTTAAAAAGGCTATTCAGGTGCTGCTAATCGTTTTAAAAGAGACCCACCGTTTTAATAATATACCGGTAAAACCGATATGCTAATTAGCCCCTCCGTGCACCCCCCAGCGTCATACCTTGCTCACGCCCAGGTCTGTTGTTTGTGCTCTAATTTAGTCCTCCTCCTCCCTGCGAGTAACCACCTCCAGCGTCTGTATTCTCGGCGGTAGTGAATTGAAATCTTGGGTATGCGCAGTAAGAATGCCCGAGTGCCAGTGGCGTAACTAGGAAAGGTGGGACCCCATTGCAAACTTTTGACATGGTCCTCCCCCCTATAGGCGTGCAGGCTATATGTGAACAAGAGGGTGACGTGGAGTGCAGGGTGTGCATAAGCAAGAGGGGGAATGGGGTGCAAGCTGTGTGAGAGCAAGAGGTTGATGTGGAGGGGGAACCCCCATTCCACTGCACTCTTGCTCACCCACAGCCTGCACCCCCATTCCCCCTTCTTTCTCACACACATCCTGCGCCCCCATGTCACCCTCTTTGCTCACACACTGCCTGCACGCCCATGTACCCCTCTTGCTCACACACAGCCTGCACCACCCATTCCTTCTTGCTCACATAGGGCAGAATAAGGGGTGAGCAAGAGGGGTACATGGGTGCAGAAGGAATGAGGCTGCAGAGGAGTATTGCGCAGAGTTCCGTAAGTGCAGTGTGTAACTACAGGTTGGTGTGAGTCAGCTCTAAAGGCTCAATGTAAACAAGGTTTGTGTGATCGGGTTAAGGAGCTCTGGCTTGGTCACCCAGATCCCCCTACTCTTGAACAGGCCATGACTTTGGCGGTCCGTATTGATGGTAAGATCCGGGAAAATTTAAAAGAGAGTAGGGCCTGTTTCCTCCAAGTTTTCTGTCTCTTCCTCTCTTTCTCCTGAAAAACTTACCTTTCCTCCCATCACTTCTGGTGAGGAACCCATGCAACTGGGAGCTGTGGACGCCAAGACACGACGAGAGCATCGTCTCAGGAATAACCTGTGCCTGTACTGTGGTGCCTCTGGTTATGTCATCCGAGACTGCTCGATCAGACCCTTGTCACCAGGGAAAAAGCTTCAGTACTCAGGCAACCAGGTATTTGCTAAAAATAACAATAAGATGTTGTTATCTGTGTCTCTGTCCTCTGGGGCCAAATTTGTTTCTGGTAAGGCCCTAGTTGACTCTGGGTCTGCAGCAAACTTTGTTAAATATTTGGTTGTTGCATCTTTGGGCATTGAGCTTTTGCCACTTAACACGCCTCTGTCTGTTACTGGAGTGCATTTTACTCCACTGGCCAGGGGTAAAGTCCGTTTTAAAACCCCTTGATCTCTTTGCAAGTGGGCTCAATACACACTGAAGTCATAAGTTTCTTTGTTATGGAAAATTTGTCTTCTGATGTTATTTTGGGGCTCCCTTGGTTGAACCTCCATAACCCTATTTTTGATTGGGGTATAAGGGAGTTGGTAAAGTGGGGAGATCAGTGCTCATCCGACTGTATTGCTTTGCACTCCTTAGATTGTGTCGGTGAATAGAAGGTCTCAACTACTGAAAGTTGGGAACGCCCCTCCAGTCTTAAAACCCAGCAGTATCAGAAAAGCCAGGTGAATAAAAAACGTTTGCCTGGTCCTCAACTGTCTGTTGTTCAAGCAGATTTAAAATACAAGGCAGAGAAAATCCAGGATCCCCCTAGAGCTCGTTTATCTGGTGAGGGTCTGGTGGCCTCTCATAAAAAGGGGGGTACTGTAACATCTCTGCTACTGAGGAATTGTCATCTAGCAATTCCCTAACAATATATCAGTGTACCTGTATACATGGAGCACATGCAATAAGTTGTGGATCAGTGACAAAGGAATGCTCACCAGGTTTATCTGTACAGTATAGGCACAATTCTAGTGGAAATGTAACCAGGAAGCTGTATAATGGACTGATGCAATACCCAGTAACCATAGGGACTTGTCACATACGGCTGGGGAACGTGTATACGAAATTTGCTGCCTGAAAAAGACAACTGGCACTATGATGCAGTAATGACAGAACTTTAATAAAATTTTGCCTGAATAAAGTTGTGTCTTTACTCCATTGTTGTGCTCAGTGGTGAACCTAGCCTCTCTGCTGCCTGAGGTGGCCGATCAAAAGACGATTTGATTTCAATGGGGAGCGCACGTATATCGGCACCCATAGAAATCAATGGAATCTGTTTTTACGCCGCTCATTCTGAACAAGTTTACGTTCAGAATGAGCGGAGCGTGAACTCCGTGTGAAGGTTCCCTAAGATGTGTGTTCTTAAACTATGGCAGGGTAATTCTAGCTGCTCAATCACGAGCAATTCCACATATAATTAATAGGGGGAACAAAAAAAAAAAATACTGTGGAAAATAAAAAATTGTGATTCAACGCTATTTTTTTCCACAGTGTTTTTTTAGCTGCGTCTCACTGTTGGGCCTAATCCTTATCATCTGTGCATCACACTATAAGGATAAAGCCTTGCATAGCAGGTCACAGCAAAAAAAGTACTGTGGGAAAAACCGCAGCAACATCGCATCATAGTTTTTCCTGCAGCGCTTTTCACAGAAAGTCAGTAGAGGTTTCCTCTGCAGACTTTCTTCTTCCAATATACCTATAGGGAAACCAATGGCGGTTCTGTAGGTATAAGTGACATGAAGCAATTTCCAAAATTAGCATACTGTATATACTCACACATACCACGCGCATTATACCATATATACCTACACAGTCACACCTATACATTATTACAGCATATATACTCACACACAACAAACATACAGTACTCACACAACATAAATGACAAACTATAAGCAATTGTACACATATATACATATTAAACATTAGATTTTACCAAGCAAATACCCACTCACATTTGTCTGGAGTGAAGCTGTTCCATTGCTGCAGACTTCTTCCCTTCTTTTTTTTTTTGTAGATTATGAGCCACACATAGAGCTCACAATGTAAATTTTTTTCCCTATCAGTATGTCTTTGGAATATGGGATGGAAATCCATGCAAACACGGGGAGAACATATAAACTCCTTGCAAATGGCTTTTTTGGCCTTGGCGGGATTTGAACACCAGGACTCCAGCACTGCAGTGCTAACCACTGAGCCACCATGTGGCCCTTTCTTCCTATCCCCACACGCTATGATCAGACACTGCTGGGAGGGGGAAGGGGAAGTCCAGGCTGTACATAGTAGTGCCTGGAGGGTTAAGCAGCTGCACCTTCCCCGCCCTGGCTGTCTTCACATAACATCTCTCTCCCTGGCCGAAAATACCCCAAATTACCCCCCGTACAGCTGTCACCAACTAAGAGGAAGATGAGACCCCATGGACTGTTATACCCCAAATCACCCCCCCCCCATGCAGCCGTCACCAACTAACAAGAAGATGAGACCCCACGGACTGTTATACCTCAATTTTTTACTGAAATTACCGCATGCAACTTACAGAACTCCAAACTTGCAAGACTTTTTTGGGTAAAAAATATGCAATTCTATTCTCCAGGATGTAATTAGGAGAACAGTGCACTCTGTACGCCACCCTATAGGAGGGCAGTGTCCTTAACATCATGAACGACTCAGTTATAAAGTCTTTTTAATCATAATAATGTGGATATAATTGCCGAATCAGTATTTCTGTCCCAAAAGGAACAGATTCCCAGCTATGGACAGCGCTGTTTCGGCCTATTGGGCCATCCTCAGCATAGCGTAGGGATACTGATTTGGCAGAGTGAGAGACTATAGACCAGGGTCAGGGGACAATCGTACACATCAGGGAGAGTGTTTGCCTACATAGGCAGTACGGAGACTTACAAGTCATTTCTGCTCCGCTAGGGATTGTGGGTAAAAAATATGCAAATCTATTCTCCAGGATTTAATTAGGAGAACAGTGCATTCTGTACGCCACCCTATAGAGGGCAGCATCCTCAGTTATAAAGTCTTTTTAGGGCTAGTTCACACGTGGGCAAAGAGGCGGATTTCGCTTCAAAATCCGCCCCTTTACAATGGTGGTCTATGTAGACCGCCGGGCTTTTTTTTTCCGCTAGCGCTTCCGCCCCCGGCAGCTCCCTCCTATGTCGGCTCATTCATTTGAGCCGACAGCGGAGGGGAAAGCCGCGACCGCGATGGTCACGGCAGGCGGGTTTTGACAAGAGAGAGACGCGGCGAGCCTGCACGAGTCAAAACCTGCACGGGCAGTTCACGTGTGAACTGACCCTCAATCATAATGTGGATTTCAGACTTTTTTGGTCAGAGATTTCTGATGGCTCTTTAGCGGAGGGAACCCAATGCAAATGTGAGCCCAGTATGATTCAGTAAAATAAGTACATTTCAATGAAAGTAAATATACAAACTGTACATATATACATATTACTGATATGGTATCAATTATAATGTCATTAAAATAATTAATCTTTTCATTTTAAAGACAGAGTCATATTTTTGGGGCACTATTTTCTGACTCCATAGCCCTGATTCCTAATTTACAACATGACGTTTTGATTACTTTTATTCTTGTATTTGAATACACTATAAACCAGACATCGCCCCGTCCCCGTCCCGTCCATCTCTCTACTCTCCACTTGTTCTTAGCCCCTCCCTCCGATCATGTGACCGATGCGTCATCACTGCTTCAACGAGCGACTCCCTTCTTCTAGGCTCAAAGGATGACGTCATCCATACTCCTATAACCAATCACATCGAGGGATGTTGATAACTGTCAAAATCAGTCACATCTGCGCATTCTACATACAGAGCCAAGATGGCGGCAGCGGTGGACCTGGAGATTAAAAAGGTACAAGACGAGGGGCACGTGCCCCGGGTACTTCATTGTGCGGTACAGGGCGCTATAATCTGGTAGTCGGTAGTCGTATTCAGGACTGACCCTGTCCCTTCTGAACATAGCTGCGATGTCTGTGCAAAGCACACGGTTTCCGTAGCTACAAGTCACGCTGTGTTCATAGATATAGTGATGTCAGGGGATGGGCAGAGTCTATCAGTGTTTCAGTTTAGGCTGCATGGAGACTGTGGTTGCGACTGTGGCACTCGGGGTGCTCTGTCTGTGACTTCTAGTTGACTGAACCCCTCTGAATTTTATTGGCGACTAGTATCGTAATGCGACCCAATTCAGTTACATTAGTGAAGGAATCACAGGGCGACACAGCAACGTGTGAGCTGTGGCCAAACTCCCAATGTTTGGTGCGCTATATAATGGCGTTTTCTCCCTCACTGTTGTCTGTTCTCGGCCATTATCTAAGGATTGTATGTATAGCTTATATTGTATGTATTGTATTGTATGTCTGTAGCTTACACATAGCAGGGGTCACTGTTGCTATTATTATTAATAACAACAACCAGATCCATACTTTCAATTTCAAAAGGGCCTTGGACAGAGAACAGCATGATTGGTTGGTTGCTATGGACAACTAACTTTTATTCTTTTACACTTTTTTTTTTTTTTCCTTTTATATGTTGTTTGGGCATGTAGTATGACCTAAATAAAAATTGTTATAAATTTTTGCTTGACTTACAGTTAAAGGGATTCTATCATTAGAATTCCCTTTTTGTTCTGGACTACCCAACCTCTTTGGCCTGCTAATATCTGGACCCCCCCCTTCCTCCTCCATCATTTTGTTCTCCTGTCCTGTCTTACCCTTGTTTGTCGACGATTGTTTTGTTCATGTGAAATGTTCTTTTTTTTTTTTTTTTTTTTTATAACTCGTTATTGCTTTATCTGTGCATTATACCGTCATCCCCTTTGTACAACTCTCGGTTTGGATACGGATTGTTTTTTTTTTTGTTTTTTTTTACTTTATTGAAAAATCCTTTAAATAATCAGTTAAAAAAAAATAAATCCTTTTTTAACTAAGTACACATAGGAATAGCCCTAAGTAAGGCTATTCCTCTCTTACCTTTATTATACTGATCTGTGCCGCCATACCTGAGAAAAATCTTCCTTATGTAAATCAGTTTTCAGACAGCACTGGTGGCGTTCCCCTGCGCTCAAATGGCACGGGGGGCGCCCTCTCTGCTGTTTGAAAACTCTTCAGTGACGCCTCCATCTTCTTCTCTGGACCGCCTCTTCTCTCACGTCACCTTCATTCTTCGTCCAAAAGTGCCAACAGCATGTGTCCGTTGGTCATTTTCCTGTGGCTTCTCCTGTTGAAGAGGTGGACCAGAGGCCCCGGGCAGAGCAGACTGTGCAAGCCCGCGACCACAAGAAAAATGGCCGCTTACACAGTAGAAGAAGATAGAAGCGTCGCTGGAGATTTCTCTCGCAGTGCCCCCAGTGCTGCGAGAGAACTCATTTGCATACCGAAGAAAACCAGGATTTCTGTCAAATGGCGGCACGGAGAAGACATCTAAAGGCAGGAGAAGAATAGCCTTTCTTAAGGCTATTCCTTCATGTTAGGGACAAAAAAAAAAATGTCATTTTAATGATAGAATACCTTTAAGGCTATTCCTACATGTACTTACTCGAGTATAAGCCGACTTTTTCTGAACAGTTTTTATGCTGAAAAAGCCCCCCTCGGCTTATACTCGAGTCTGGGTCCAACTCAGGGGCGTAACTACCGCGGTAAAAGCAGTAGCGGCTGCCACAGGGGGGCCGGCAACAGCCTCTACCTCTGTTTTTTTTTTTCTGTTTTTTTTCTTTTTTTTTAATAGGCCGTTACCGGCTGGAGTTACCCTACTTACTTACCGATCTTGGCAGGAGCCGGGATCGGTAAGTGACGCTGTGGGCCCCACAAACGCTATTATACTCTGGGGTCTTTTCAGTATAATGATCGGAGACCCAGGAGAGGTAAGGAACATTAAAAAAAACAGTTACCTCTCCAGGCAGGCTACGGGCCTACTTGTGTGAAGTCCCTGTCGTCACATGACCGGGACCGGCGTCCATATGCGTCATGACGCATGACGTCCCGGACGTCATTGAAGATGGCCGACAGCGGAGGATAGTGCAGCAGAAAAGACCCCAGAGTATAATAATTGTTCATGGGTGTTCACAATCAAACATATTACTGTGTGCAGGGGCCACCATGGGGCATAATACTGTGTGCAGGGGCCATTATGGGACATAATACTGTGTGCATTGCTATCTATTTTAATTTTTGAAATTTTCCAGTAGCTGCTGTAGCCCCAGGTTTAAACTCGATTCAATAAGTTTTCCCAGTTTTTTGTGGTAAAATTAGGGGCCTCGGCTTATATTCTGGTTGCCTTATACGGTAGTTAGAAATGGAGTTCTAATGATAGAATCCCTTTAATGGTGGCTATTTTCTTCTGGTGGAGGTCCCTGCTGCACATGATTGTTGAAGCAAATCAGCATTCTCAGTGAGTTACACGGGATGTCACTGATTGGCCTGAGGAAAGAGACTCGGGACCTCACAGTTTGCGAGGACAACTTCTTTAAATAGAACCATTCGGAAAATTCAACCAACATAACTACCGTATTTTAAGGTTTTAGAGGAGGAAAATAGGGAAAAAAAAAATTAAGGAAAAAAAATTGGTGAAATATTTAATAACCTAATAATATAATATTTCACCAATGTAAATAGAACCGGGGGCTTTCGGACACAGGGATACCAAATGTGTATGTGTTTCACAGTAATGTTTTTGTTTTATATGTATTGTAGGGATATGGGGGTGATTTGAACATATCTATCTATCTAATCTATCCTGTCTGTCTGTCTGTCTATCTGTCTGTCTATCTATTCTATCTAATCTCATCCATGGATGGAAAGAGACACCCTGCAGTGAAGCTATGTAAGAAGAGAAAAAGGGGCGGGCCAGACGGGTGAAGGAGGTGTGGTTTTCTAAGCAAACTTGAAAACACACCTCTTTCACCCGTCTGGCTCGTCCCTCCTTCACTGCCTCTCAGATCTTGCTTCTGCAATGAAGCCACACAGGCAGGGAAGGAGGGGCGGGCCAGACGGGTGAAGGAGGCGTGGTTTCAAGCTTGCCGAGAAAACCACGCCTCCTCCTCCCGTTTGGCCCGCCCCTCCTTCCCTGTCTGTGTGGTTTCATTGCCGGAGCCAGATCTGAGAGGCAGTGAAGGAGGGGCGGGCCAGACGGGAGAAGGAGGCGTGGTTTTCTCGGCAAGCTTGAAACCACGCTTCCTTCACCTGTCTGGCTCGCCCCTACTTCCCTGCCTCTCATATCTCGCTCCTGCAAACACGCGACACAGACAGGGAAGGAGGGGCAGAGCAGGCAGGCACCGTGCTGCTCGCCGTGCTGCTCCTCATAGACGGGACACAGACGCTGCATTCGGACTATAAGACGCACACACATTTTCCTCCCATATTGGGAGTGCGTCTTATAGTCCGAAAAATACGGTATATAAGTTGTAAGGAAAAAAAAAAGGTTGTGGCTCTTGGAAAGCCAGAGTGAAACTAAAAGATTGATTTCAGGGCTAAGGGGTTTAATCCTTAAACTGCAGCAAGACCTAATAATATGTGTAACTTCCTGTTATAATATGTAATGGTATGAAACAACTGACATCCACCTATGGCACTGACTTCCAGGAGTTAATCCCATCCCACAAAAGAAAGCCCTGAACCAGCTTCCTCCAACAGAAAAATAAAAATATAATGCTTCTCTTAAGATGGTGGTGCAAAAACAATTCATTTCTTATCCCCAAAAAGATTATTCTGCAAAATTAGTAGAACGTGAAACTCCATATGAATTGAGTACTGCCATAATTGTACTGATCCATAGAATAAAGCATGTTTCTTATGTTGCATGGTGAAGGGCAAAAATTTTAAAATGTTAAAAAGCAATCCTAGAATTGATGTTATACAGTGTTGGCCAAAAGTATTGGCACCCCTGCAATTCTGTCAGATAATACTCATTTTCTTACAGAAAATGATTGCAATCACAAATTATTTGGTATTATTATCTTCATTTAATTTGTCTTCAATGAAAAACCACAAAAAGAATTGTCAAAAAGCCAAATTGGATATAATTCCACAGCAAACAAAAAAAAAAAGGGGGTGGACTTTCGGTTTGGATCTCTGTGTGATTTTTGACGCCAAGGTGTTTTGTTCTTGTCCTCTCTCTTGTGTGCGATATGGTCGGGCGTGGATTGGGATGGCGCTGTGGCGGATCTCTGTTTGTTTGTTTAATACCTGTTTGTTTGTTTTTTTGTTTGTTTTTTTACTGTTCCCTTATTTTTGCTCTGTATATGTATTATCCTGATTGTATTGTTTAACTTGTTACACCTTCTTCAATAAAACGAGTTTAAAAAAAAGGGGGGTGGACAAAAGTATTGTCACTGTTTGAAAAATCATGTGATGCTGCTTTTAATTTGTGTAATTAACAGCACCTGTTACTTACCTGAGGCACCTAACAGGTGTTGGCAATAACTAAATGAGTCCGTTTTTATTCATATGCTAATTGGCTTCCACCCAGCAGGGGAAGTTCCCAGCAGCCTCCTCTCTGCTATTCTCTCCTATCTGTGTGTGCAAGCAGTAAGTCATCAGCAGCAGCCTGTGCTGTACACATGCATAGAGAGAGATGAGACTTCCGGGGTGCACCAAGAGGCTTTCTTTAATAGATGCTGCACCACAGATTCTGGAACAGTTGGATTGTTTTTTTTTTAATTGCCACCGTTCCTAAGCATTCTGGGCTTAGTTTCTGCACGAATTATGCTAATTAGGCTATCTACTGTCAAGTGGACAGTCTTTGGCTCTCTACTCATTATACAGTCAATAAGCTAAAGAACAGTGAGTAGAGAAAGAAAATTCTAACTCTCTAGAATCAATGACGCAGCACCTATTGAAGGAAGCAAAGAAATGGAGTTGGTAGAAGTAGTAAAGGTCCCCTTTAAGCTAATGGACAGATTAGGCCTGGACAAAGTTTAGCAATTAAGTATAGGGAGCTGTTGTAGATGTAAACCTGTCACTTGAGCAAATGCCCCTCTTAGTAGCTACAGCGCCCTCCCCTGGGCCCTTTGTCCCTCCCTCCTTCATTAGTTAAAATAGCCACCCACTCCCTGGAGCCAGCACTTACAACTCTCCATGTTGTCAGTGTAAGTACATCTGCCAAATACACGATTGGAAGAAAACTTAATCCATTTATGAAGCTTTATTGCATTTTTCTTTTCCCCCCTCTTTTCTTTTGTCCTTCATTATTTAACCTGTTGAATGGTTTCCATATTTAGTTTATTATAGTCTTTGTTCTTCACAGGCCTTTACAGAACTTCAGGCAAAAGTAATTGACACTCAACAAAAGGTGAAACTTGCTGATCTTCAGATAGAACAACTAAATAGAACAAAGAAACATGCTCATCTTACAGACACTGAAGTTAAGAACTTGCCTGATGAAACGCCAATGTATGAAAGTGTAGGAAGGATGTAAGTAAATGTGTGTTATATTCATGTATAAAGCAGAACTGTAATCTGTTAATTTCATGTCTGTATCCAACCCATAATAGATCTATGTTGTGTGAGCATATTGACAAGAGCCTGATTTAGAAACAAAAGATTTTCCAATGTAGAATGTGTTTAAGAGAAGTTAACTAAGTGCCAATGCTATTGAATCAGGATACGGCTACATTTTACTTTTTATATTCAGTTACCTCTGTCTGTTTAGCGTTTGATAATTTATTTTGCTTATATAGTAGTAACATGTTTCACTGTGCTTTATAAATCTTATCAGTCATTGTTCCATATAGAGGCTCACAATTTAAATTAAGTATCAGTATGTCTTTAACCCCTTCCCGACATCCGCCGTAATAGTATAGCGCTGCCGGGAAGCACTTCCCGCAAACCTGTATGCGCACCATGCCCTGCATGTGTCAGCCGTATGTTACGGCTGACAATGACCGCCAGCATCTCCGGGGTTTTGTTTTACTATGGTGCCGATCGGCACCCCCCGTGACGGTTTCGGGGCGTGCCGATGTTTGTAGGGGGCAGCCCGAGGTCTGATCAGTGACCCCCGGGTCTGCCCCATCACTTACCCCCTCCATGTACCTGGTTGATCCTGCCCAAAAGGAAGCTGTCAGCCCTGTGCGTCTACACAGGCTGACAGCTTCCTCTACACTGCAATACATGTGTAACATGTGTATTACAGTGTATATCTGGTGAAGCAGTGATCAGAAGATCACTGTTTCAATCCCCCATGGGGACAGAAAAAAAAAAATTTAAACTTTTTTTATTTTTACTTTATAACAAGTTTAAAATAAATTAGAAATAAAGTCCCAAAAATCCCTTTTTCCCCATATAAAATGTTTTATTATGTAAAATAAAGAAAAATAGAAAAAAAATTACATATTTGGTATCATTGCGTCCATAATAACCTGAACAATAAAATTAAAACATTATTTAACCTGAACGGCAAACGTCATTAAAAAAAAACCTAGAAAACCGCACAAAATAATGATTATTCACCACCTTTCCCTTACAAAATGTTCAATAAAAAGTAATCAAATGGTCAGATGAAAACCAAAATGGTACCAATAAAAAGCAGAGGTCATCCCGCAAAAAATAAGCCAATCAGCTCTGTCTAGCGAAAAATAAAAATGTTATGCCTTTCAGAAGATGTCGATGCAAAAATAATTGATTTTTTTTCCCTAAATTGAATTTTATTCTGCACAAATAGCAACGCATTAAAAAATAATATAAATGAGGTATCGCCATAACCGTATCGACCCGCAGAATAAAGGTAACATGTTACTTATGCTGTACGCTGCACGGGAAAAAAAAAATGCTAAAAAGCAATGCCAGAATTGATGTTTCCTTTTACATCCCACCCAGAAAGAGTTAATAAAATGTAGTCAATAAGTTACAGGCCCCAAAATGGTGGCATTGAAAAGCACATCTAATATCGCAAACACCAAGCCCTCATATGGCCACATTGCCAGAAAATAAAAATAAAAATCTAGCTTGTACAATGTGAAGACAAAAAACCCCAAAAGTCGCCAAATCATTAGGACATAAGTGGCTGCGACTAGAAGGAAATGTATAAGCTGTGCGAGCGTTTTCAGGGGACCCCCCATATTTAGAACTTATGAGAGATAATACACCAGCGCTGACCCCCCAGAATGCCCCTCTTCCCCATCCGTGTCATAGGAGCTAGTGGGAAAATAGAATGGGATTTGGTGTACCCAATTTACTCCGCACAGCTTACATATTCACTTCTGGGTTACTAATGCTCACTATATCACTTGATAAATTCTTTGAGGGGTGCGGTTTTCAAAATGGGGTCACTTTCTAGAGATTTCCACTGTTTTGACTCCTCAAGGGCTTTGTAAATGTGACATGGTTCCTGAAACTGATCACAGCCAGATCTGCCCTCTGAAAGCTCCTTGGCACACCTTCCCTTATGCATCTCGCTGTGCGTCCATATATTAGTTTACACCCATAAGTGGGGTACTATGGTAGTCGGGAGTACTTGCATAACAAATTGTGCGATGTGTTTTCTCCTTTAACCCCTTGTGAATGTGCAAATTCTAGGGCTAAATGAAAATATTAGTAAAATAAAATCAGATTTGAAAATTTCACCTCCATTTTGTCTTAATTCCTTTTAAATACTTATAGGGTTAAAATAGTAGGTATATGTTGTTTTGGCTTAAGGGGTGCAGTTTTGAAAATGGGGTGATTTATGGGGGCTTTAATACAAGGGTCTTTCAAAACCCCTTCATAATTGGAGTAGTCCCTTTAAAAAATGGGTGACTAAAGTTTGATGCCGACATAACGCAGAGATCTGGGACATGAGATTTATGATATAATTTTGGCGGTCTGACTATTTGTATGCAATGCACATCATTTCAAACTTTATAAAATGCATATTTTTCTAAATTTCCACCAAATTTCCTATTTTTTTCATAATTAAAAACACCCAACATATCAACCAAAATTTACCACTAACATGAAGTATAATGTGTTATGAAAAAACAATCTCAAAATCACTTTGGTAAGTTAAAGTGTTCCAAAGTTATTGCCACATAAAGTGACACATGTCAGTTTTGAAAAATCGAGCTTGGTCAGGAAGTCAAAAAGTGCCATCGGCGGGAAGGGGTTAAAGAGGCCTGGAGGAAACCCATGCAGACACTGAGAGAACCTACCAACTCCATGCTGGCTTTGAACCTAGGAATCAATGCTGTAAGGCAACACTGAGCTAAAATGTATCTCCAGGGAACCAGGGTGTACGTTAGTTGTACAGCTTAAGGGTGAGTTCACACTGAGTATACGCCAGCTTATTCTGAAAGTAAAACATGTTCAGAATCAGCGGCGTATAAAGCAGCTCCCATTCATTTCTATGGGAGCCGGTATACGAACGCTCCCCATAGAAATGAATGGGCTGCTTTTTTTCACTACGAGCACTCCCATTGAAGTGAATGGAAAGTGCCGGCGTGTACGGCAAGCTCTGCTCATTCCGAGCCGTTCACGCAAGCACTTCCCATTCACTTCAATGGGAGTGCTCGTAGTGAAAAAAAGCAGCCCATTCATTTCTATGGGGAGCGCTCGTATGCCGGCTCCCATAGAAATGAATGGGAACTGCTTTATACGCTGCTGATTCTGAACGTGTTTTACGTTCAGAATAAGCTGGCGTATACCTGAGTATACGCCGTAATAGTATAGCGCTGAACTCACCCTAAGGCTAAGGCCTCATGTTGCAGAAACAAAACTTTTTTTGTTGCAGATCATGCTGTGTTTTTTTGAGCCAAAGCAGTTTGTGGATTGAGCTGAAGAACGTATAAGAACTTCCTATATAGTTCCCGTTCCTTTTGTAGACTTTGGATAAAAAAAAAAAACGCAACAAAATCTGCAACAACAAAAAAAAGCCGAGTTTCTGCAACGTTAGACAATCCTTTTAACTTTTAAATAAGCTGGGGCAATGAAAAAAAAAGCATAATCACTTGTCCCTTATGCTCCGGTGTTCTCTTGATGCTTCCCAGCTGTTCTGTTCCAGCAGCTTCTCCTGAGTTTCTTGCTGAGTTCCTGACTGGCCTCCCCGGTGATGTGATCAGGCAATCAGCGGCCTTAGGAAGTGACATCACATGTCCTTCACTGATTGGCCTCAGCGGTCACATGACAATCAGTGGCATCAGCCATGAGGTATCGCTGTAATCGTACCGTCCCACAGAATAAAGGTCACATGTTACTTACACTGTATGCTGCATGGCGAAAAAGGTAAAAGGTATTTAGAGCTTATGAGGGAAAATATACCAGAAGTGACCCCCAGAGTGACTCCTCCAATCATAGGAGCTACTGGGGACATAGTAGGGAATTTGGGGTTTGCAATGTACTCCGCACAGCTTATATATTCCCTCTTCGCCATCCGCTGTGCAGTCACGTCTGGGATACTAATTCTCACTACACCCCCTGATAAATTCTTTGAGGGGTGCAGTTTTCAAACTGGGGTCACGCCTTTGGGGAATCCACTTTTCTGGTACCTTACAGGCTCTACAAACATGACATTGCGTCCAGATACCAAACTTCTGAATCTGTACTCCAAAAGCCGCATCGCTCTCCTTCCCTTCTGTGCCCTGCTGTGCGCTCAAACTGCAGTTTATGCCACATGTATGACACTGATGTACCCAGGATAACGGACGTAATGTCATATGTGGGTATAAACTGATATTAGGGCACAGCCGGACACAGAAGGGAAGAAGGTTATTTGGTTTTTGGAGCACAGACTTAGACGGTTTGGTTTTTGGATGGCATGACACTTTTGCAGAGACCCTAAAATTGCCCCTACAAAATGGGGTCACTTCTTGGGGAATTCCAGTTTACTGGCATCTCCAGGGATCTGTAAGATCAGAAAGTCCCACTAAATCTGTACCCAAAAGCTAAAAAGCGCAGTTCTCCTTCCCTTCTGAGCCCTGCTGTGTGCCCAAGGAGCAGTTTACACCCACATATATAATTTTTTTACCCCCGGGATGGCCCACTTAATACAGTCCTATGAAAAAGTTTGGGCACCCCTATTAATGTTAATCATTTTTAGTTCTAAATATTTTGGTATTTGCAACAGCCATTTCAGTTTGATATATCTAATAACTGATGGACACAGTAATATTTCAGGATTGAAATGAGGTTTATTGTACTAACAGAAAATGTGCAATATGCATTAAACTAAAAGTTTGACCGGTGCAAAAGTATGGGCACCTCAACAGAAAAGTGACATTAATATTTAGTAGATCCTCCTTTTGCAAAGATAACAGCCTCTAGTCGCTTCCTGTAGCTTTTAATCAGTTCCTGGATCCTGGATAAAGGTATTTTGGACCATTTCTTTCTACAAAACAATTCAAGTTCAGTTAAGTTTGATGGTCGCCGAGCACGGATGTTCCCACAGATGTTCAATGATATTCAGGTCTGGGGACTGGGATGGCCATTCCAGAACATTGTAATTGTTCCTCTGCATGAATGCCTGAGGATTTGGAGCGGTGTTTTGGATCATTGTCTTGCTGAAATATCCATCCCCGGCGTAACTTCAACTTCGTCACTGATTCTTGAACATTATTCTCAAGAATCTGCTGATACTGAGTGGAATCCATGCGACCCTCAACTTTAACAAGATTCCCGATGCCGGCATTGGCCACACAGCCCCAAAGCATGATGGAACCTCCACCAAATTTTACAATGGGTAGCAAGTGTTTTTCTTGGAATGCTGTTTTTTTTGGACGCCATGCATAACGCCTTTATGTATGACCAAACAACTCAATCTTTGTTTCATCAGTCATCAACTCATCGGAGTTTTTGGGTGCTGGGTACTAGGAAAGGGGAGGGGGTGTTATGGTTGCCCCTTCCCTGAGCTTGAGGACTGCGTTCCCCCCCCCCACACACACACATTTGGAATTCAGCCTGGCTGAATATAGGGTATCTGCAGTGCTCCTATTAACCCCTTCCCAATGGAACAGGAGCACTGCAGATACCCTATATTGAGTAGACCGGGCACTTTCAGACACAGGGATTATTGTGTATGCGTTTCACAGTAATTTTCTACTTTTATATGTATTCTAGGGAAAGGAGTGATTTAGAACTTTTTTTTTTTTTTTATTAAAGCTTTTTTTTAATCACTATTTTATGGAAGATTCTATACATTACTATTGCGGCTGGTCATAGAAATTTTTTTTTTTTTTTTGCTTGACTCGGATATAAGCAGAGGGGGGCTTTTTCAGCACAAAAACGGTGCTGAAAAATTTGGCTTATACTTATATATTACGGTATATAGTAGTAGGTTTGTGAATGATTAACAATGTTATGCAATGAACTATTGATCTATTTGGATTTACATATTACTTAATACCTTTTAATATAAGCTGTCTTATCTTTGTAGGTTTGTTCGTCAAACTAAAGAAAAAATTCATAGTCAGCTACTGAATAAACAAAAAATTGCAGATGACAAGATTTCCGAGATAGAGGTTAGTACCATTTCATATGTACATATGTCATTGAAACAAAATTATAGTTACGGGGAGGGGAAAAAAACATTTTTTTGAGGTTGCCCTCAACCTCTGAAGAGATATAGAGAGAGTTAAAGAAATCTGTGTGGCTGAACTGTATAAAATTAAGACAGAAGGATGCCAAATGTATTATTATTGCTGCCAAAGTGTGTATTCAAGAAGAAATGGCCACCTCTATTAAGACAGGTAGAAAACTTTCTTCCAGTATATTGGAGATGGAAGTAAAACTGTAGAATTCCTAAGATTAGAAATGGGGAAAATAAATTTTGGAAAGTAACGTTTGATCAGCGTTTTCAGAAGGAAACTTTTAGAATTGTAACTTGTATTGGG
Source organism: Leptodactylus fuscus (assembly GCF_031893055.1). NCBI lineage: Eukaryota > Metazoa > Chordata > Amphibia > Anura > Leptodactylidae > Leptodactylus > Leptodactylus fuscus. Next base: position 182,067,896 of record NC_134269.1, on the reverse strand, counting down.
ACAGCATCACCACTAGTTGTATGGGCTGAGCCCCATTGTTTCTGGAGCCTTAGGGTGCATTCGCATGGAGTAAAATGGAGTGTATTTTGGAGTGTAATTTTACACGTGTAAAAAAAATTACGCACGTATTTTGGAGCGGTTTTTTACACGTGGAGTTTACGGAGCATTTTTTGGAGCGTTTACGCGTGTAGAAAAACACGCTTCCAGAAAACGCTACGTGTAAAAAATGCTCCAAAAAATTACACTCCAAAATACACTCCATTTTACTCTGTGTGAATGCACCCTAAATGTTATGAAGGAATTGGCATGTTCAAGTCAAACGAGGCAAAGAGTCCAGATTGCATCCACTCCAGAGTCTTTAAAGAACTCCGATCAGTTTTGCTGGTTATAGGTGATGTAACCACTCAATCCTGACAGGTGATGTTTCTAAAGTGTGGCCAATGTTGTAGCCATCCATAAGAAGTGTAGCAGATAGAGATGAGCGAACACTGTTCAGAACAGCCGTTCCGAACAGCACGCTCACAGCACGCTCCCATAGAAATGAATGGAAGCAGCCGGCACGCGGGGGGTTAAGCTGCCAGCAAAGTCTGCGTGCCAGGTGCTTCCATTCATTTCTATGGGAGCGTGCTGTTCGGATCGGCTGATCATCTCTAGTAGCAGAGAAGAAGCTAAGAAATTCCCAGAAAAGATAATTGACCACCCTAAAACAAGCAACTATTTGGATCTAAAAAATATCCATGGCTTTATTGAGGTCTGATCATGTCAAACTAATCTTATTGATTCCTTTGACTATGTCACAAAAAGTGTTGAATGAAGGTGGTGAATGAAGGTGGTGCTGTCGATGTTGCTTGAAGCTTTTTATGTATTGCTGTTCTCAGAGATGAAAATTGGTTGAGGCTGCAGTGGAGGTTTCAGATCTCCGGTGGTCCCTGCTGATATACAGGTGACGAACAGGAAAACTTACTTTGTTGCTCATAGTACAGTGCACCTTGCATTATTATTTATTTTTTTTTATATAGCACCATTATTTCCATGGTGTTTTACATTTAGGGATTTACATACAGTAAACAAAATATACAAAACAAATATAATACTAACAATGACCGACTGGCACAGTGAGAGGGCCCTGCCCGCAAGGGCTTACAGTCTGAGGGAAGAGGAATAGAGACAGAAGGTGAGGGGAGATGAAAACATTGGATGCTATGGGTAGCAAGGACATTTACATTTGTTTATAAATCTGAATGTATTATATTCATTTCAAGGAGCTATCCAGTTTCTAATATAAAATAGGCCATCAATATTCAATCTGCAGACATTGAAGTCTATGGGGCAACGCTGCAGTTCCTAAAACCACCACTACACCGTACAGCAAGTGAGTAGCGCTGGTTTGTATAGATTACTGGGAGCTGTGCTGCTATCTGCTGGGGTGCCAGATGTTGACCTCTGCAAATATCATATTGATGGCCTATCCAACTATAGCTCTGTTAGGCTTCGTTCCCACGGAGTAATGCGCCGCTCATTCTGACACGTGTTTACGTGTCAGAGTGAGGCGCTTCAAATCAGATCCCATTGACTTCTATGGGTGCCGGCTTACGCGCGCTACCCATTGAACTCAATGGGAGGCTTTTTTTACCTATTGCTTTCAATGTTATATGAGAGTATCACATTGAAAGCAATCGGTTAAAAAAAAAAAAAAAAAAAAAAAAAGCCTCCCATTGAGTTCAATGGGTAGCGTGCGTAAGCCAGCACCCATTGAAGTCAGTGGGATCTGTTCTGAAGCGCCTCACTCTGACGTGTTTACGTGTCAGAATGAGCGGCGCGTTACTCCGTGGGAACGGAACCTAAGATATAGAATTATCCCCTTAACTATGTGAATTTTACCAATATTCAATTTTGTTTTGTAGCAGAAAAAGGCGTACCTGGAACGAAGTGTGAAAGAAGCTGAAGATAACATTAGAGAAATGTTAATGGCTAGAAAATCAATGTGATGGCAGTAAAATGTTATTGTATTCCTTCTGAGTATTAAAGTGGTTCTGATACATTCAGTTTTTTGACAGATGTGTTTTGTTAACGTTGCATATTGAGTGCCTTTGTTTGCATAAATTAACTGATCATTAAAGTTTTTAAATGTGAATAGAACCTTTCTTTATGTAGTCAGAATATTGGGGGAAACCTATCTATTGAATGGGCTAGCTATGTACAATTGCCAACAGTCAAATATGTCTGTGTTCATGTTGTTGGCGTTCCAGGTCATACATAAGAGCTCCATGAGGATAATTTTTTACAATTGGAAGGAGAGCTGCAGTACACCGGTGTGGCCACTAAAAACGGTGTACTGCATCTTCTGCTTCTGGCTTTGTATAGTTTCAGTACCTAGAAGAGCTGATCAATGTGGTGGTCAGATGTCAGACCCCCACCAACCTGATATTGATGATGAACTGTACAGAATATAGGTTATCAGACTCAAAAAAAAACAAAAAAAAAAAACGCACACACACACACCATACCCGTTGTCATGTTCTGGACTTCCTAGCATGTGATGTAGGGTACGGCTCAATGAGCATAAGTTGCACCCCAAATACATGCCGCTGGCACCACTACTGATTCAGGTCCAGCAGAAGCCTTGTGCACATATACACACTTCAAAAAGATAATGGGTTCATAGAGCATACAGCAAGTAGCCTTAAAGTTAACACTTTAATATCAAGATGTTTCAGTGCTACAGATATAGAGAGATGACAAGTGATGCACAATACAAACAGCTATAAAAATACCCTATCAGAAGATGACTATGAAGCTTTAAAATTCCCCATAGCTCTAGAAGAGGTCCAGGGTGCTATTAAATCTTTAAAAAATAACAAGGCACCAGGCCCCGGTGGATACAGTGGGGAATTTTAAAAGTCACTGAATAACCAAAATATCTCCGTCATACAATAACTATTTTGTAACGAAGCTCCTTCTCCTTTGCTGACAACATGGGATAAGTTAAATTACTATTGAAACCCAACAGAGATTTAGATATAAAACTAATGGCTTACAGATTTGCGTGTTACATGCTGAGCATGATTGCACCAGCTCAAGTGGGTTTGATTAAAGGGGCTCTATCAGCAAAATTATGCCGTATGAGCCCCACATATGATGGCGTGGAAGAGTGAGCTCAGGAGGCTGTCGTTGGAAGAAGACACAGAGGAAGGCGTGCCAGCAAGATGACGTCCACCAGTGCACAAACTTATGATTCTGCTCTGTGTGGAGGAGCCGCTATGGGAGGTGCCACTGTGGGAAATTATAGTGTGTGTGTGTTTGGAAAGAGTCTTACACCCTGTGGGGGTCAGGAAAGGGGGCCCAATGCTGTGTGGGGTTGAGGGGAGGGTCAAGTCTATAGTTTGCTTTGAGGCCCTGAGTGTAAAACCCTAAACGTTAAAAGTCTAATCATGTGAGAAATCTAGCCAAGTCTCAGCTACACCAAGTACATCAGTTTGTTCCTCCAAATCATTACTCCCCCACATGGTTCTGCACCATTTTTCAATTAATGCATACATTTTCATGGTTAGTAGTTATAGTAGACATACCTGGCAGAGATAATGGCACAGCATGCCTGCCACATGAACAACCTGAAGGGTATGCACCTGTCATTATCTGCCAGGTCTGTCTACTACAACTACTAGCCATGAAAATGTGTGCAATGCATTAATTGTCATGTATTCTGTTTATACAGCACTTTGTAAACTTCTGTATTTTGCAATTTTATGTTATGGTCTATTGTTAATGGGGTTTTTTGATAAGTTAAAAAAAAAAAGCAAGTACAGTATTCTATTTGATTGTTACCCAGAGGCCCATTTAGCAAAAATCTGTCCTGAGTGGGGCAACATGTTCAAATCCTGATTAGAACAAATCTGTCAGGGAATATTGAAAGCCTAGCTGTAGGACAGCCTATCAGTTTAGGACATCAGATCTGTGGAACTCGATCAAACAGGTGCCTCAATGGAGTGTAACGCTCAGGCAAGCACGTACCAGGCTTCCCTCTGCACAGTGCTGTACATAGTGTAGATTAATGAATCTGAGATTCCGACTCCTCAGCTGGTTGTAGGGGCTGTGTCAAAAGAATGAGTATTATGTTTAATGTTACTTGTTCAATCATGTGATCAGTACCATTTGGGAGAGAGTGAAGGGTGTGGTGTGGGAGGACAGATATATTCCAGCCAGGCAGCTAAAAAGTGTATGGTAAGACCCACACCAGGGAGGTCAGCTGTGTAATTAAGGCCTGGTATACCGTATATACTCAGTATAAGCTGAGTTTTTCAGCACAGTTTTTGTGCTGAAAAAGTCCACCTCGGCTTGTATTCGAGTCATTACGGTAATACCGTAGTTACAGACCCGGCATACAGACACCGGGGCAGGTGCCGAGCTGCAACATCGCCACGCTCCTGGCAGAAGTACCGGGGCCTTCCAGCAGAAGTACCGTAAGTAATTCTGTAGTTTGAAATGAACAACATCACCATGCTCCTGCTGGCGATGCTGTGGGCCCGGCACCCGCCCCGGTGTCTGTCTGCCTGGTCTGTAACTACGGTAGCTGTAGTCTGTAGTGGTCTGTAGCTATAATGGCGCCATTCTGCTCCAGAGCGATCACCATTGCAATCAGCACCTCCACTGTAACTCTTACAGTGGTAATGCCGGAGTTCCTGAATTACAGTGGAGATGCCCTCCAAGAGGAACCGCTGCGGTGCCATGCCCCTGGAGAGAGGAGGGAGCGGGCGCGACCACTCTCTCAAATGCGGCCCTTAAGTGCTGAGGGAGATCCCCGGCCGCCGTCAGGAGCGCGAAGCTGAAGGAAGACCTCGGCCACCGGACCTGAAGGGGAACTGCGGCCTGCAAAAGAAATTATGATTTTTGCAATGCATTGCATTAGTGATCAGAGGGGGGTCTAGGGGGATCCCTAGGGGGGGTCTAATAAATGCAAAAAAAAAAAGTTAAAAAAAAAATATATATATATTAAAAATTCAAATCACCCCTCTTTCCCTACAACACATATAAAACTAATACTGTGAAACATACACGTTATAGGTATCCCTGTGTCCGAAAACGCCAGCTCTACAAATCTATAAAAATATTTTTCCTGTACGGTAAATGCCGTAGCTGGAAAAAAAAGGTGTCTAACTGCCCCTTCCCTGAGACTGGGTTTTTCCCCCCACTTGGAATTCAGTCTGACCATAGCCAGGCTGAATATAGGGTATCTGCAGTGCTCCTATTCCATCGGGAAGGGGTTAATAGGAGCACTGCTGATACCCTATATTCAGCCAGGCTGAATTACAAATGGGGAGAAAAAACCCAGTCCTCAAGCTCAGGGAAGGTGTAGACAGACAACCAAAACACCCCTTTCCCTACCCCCCTAGGCTTATACTTTAGTCATTAAGTTTTCCCAGTTTTTTTTAGGTAAAATTAGGGGTCTCTGCTTATATTCGGGTCGGCTTATACTTGAGTATATACGGGAGTCTGTGTGTGAGGACTAGGAGCTGTGGCACCTCACTGACAGAGCTGACCTGTCCAGACTGAACCTACAAAGCAGGTACTGTGCCACCCATTGTTGTTACCAGAGCGTGAGTCAGGCAGCCAGGCTCCTGTATAGTCAGGGAGCAGTTTCTTATGTTTAGTTAGTTCTCAGCCGAGAAGATTTTTGTTTTGTTTGGTTGTGCTTTTACAAAGGCAGTTTATGCACCGCAAGTGAATAAAGACTGAACTTGAACGCAACCCAGTCTCTATGTCCCTGTTTCCTGCACTGCTACAAGCATCTACCTGAGCAATTCCCCACACATTGAACAGCTGAATGGTACTGAACTGCACAGAGATCACATGATTGACAAAGCAACATTAGTCATAACTAGAGATGAGCGAACACTGTTCGGATCAGCCGTTCCGAACAGCACGCTCCCACAGAAATGAATGGAAGCAGCTGGCACGTACACTTTGCCGGCGGCCGGTTGCTTAATCCCCCGCGTGCCGGCTACGTCCATTAATTTCTATGGGAGCGTGCTGTTCGGAACGGCTGTGCCGAACAGTGTTCGCTCATCTCTAGTCATAACTAGAGATGAGCGAATAGTAAAATGTTCGATATTCGTTTCGAGTAGCCCCTCAATATTCGACTACTCGAATCGAATATCGAACCCTATTATAGTCTATGGGGGGGAAAATGCTCGTTTCAGGGGTAGGCAACGGTCGATCAAATTATAGTAACCAAGTCCACGAGTGAGGGTCGGACTGGATCCTCCGAGCAGTCTTCTCCTTGCAGCGTCCCCGCGGCGTCTTCCGGCTCTTCACTCTGCCAGGCATCGGGCCTGGGCAGAGCCGACTGCGCATGCCCGCACTACAAGCGGACATGCGCAGTCGGCTCTGCCCAGGCCCGATGCCTGGTAGAGTGAATGAAGAGTCGGAAGACGCGCGGGGAAGCTGTACGGAGAAGACTTCTAAAGGTAGGAGAAGAACCAGCATTGATTGGCCGACTGTATAGCATTCGGCCAATCAATGCTGGTTCTGCATCGAACTTTTAAATTCGAACAGTGAGTGGTACTCGATCGAGTACGAGCATTTCGAATACCTACTTGATTGAGTACTACTCGCTCATCTCTAGTCATAACGCTCACTCTTTTGACACAGTCCCTTCAAGGTGTTAGATGAAATGTGATATGATAAATCGCAAAATATTCCTTTAAATTGGCTAGTCTTTGAGACATAATGTAGACACAATGCGGTAGATTTATTCAGATTGGTGTTTTGTACATCAGTCTTAATAAAGGCCCAGAATAGCACAGGGAATGTCCGATTTATAAGTCGCTCTGGCTCCGATCGTGCCCTAAAATGGAAATCTACATTTAAGGAGCTTTCCATTATAACTCACACAAAAACACTGGTATAAGTAATAAGGAAGATTTATAAATAGATCTGGCTGTGGTGTACCTGCCCTGTTCATGTTCACACAATGTGGCAAGAGAAATTCAGAACATGGGATGTAGTGCACGTTTGGCGCTAGGATAGAAAACTGCCAATAGGGAGATTGATAAATTCCCTCCAAGTGCCATAAAACATTGAAAAATATGTTGGTACAAAATAAACAATGCAGAATAAGAAATTATAAACTATAATGTTTTATTAAAAATGTTATAAAATTGTATGTTGACAAGTAATGTGAACATATAACAATCACAGATAACTTATATCTCTTAAATGGTTTCATCATGAACTTCAGGTCTGTTAGTGTTGTGCTTCAAAAGCCAGTCAGCAAGCCATACCTGCAAGCAGGAAACAAACAAAATAAGTAACATTTAGAGCACCAAAGTATAAGAGTCCCTATTGGTTAGGGAGAGATGGATTGATTAGACCATGTATGCCCTGCTAAGAATTCTGGGTAAGTAATATACAAATAGGACCTCGTTGATGAAAAAAGAGGCATTTGCCCCTAGCACCACCTTTTAGAGGGTAGCTACCTCTAGAGTAATACTTGATTTTCAAAGAAACTTAAGGGCATAATATGAGAATAAAAGACAGATAAGTATAACTCCTTCAAAAAGAAGGTATCTTTTAAGGGGGGAGGTTGTATCTTCTTTAAAGCTCGAAAATTAAAGAAGGGCCCCCGACCTCTCCAACCCTCTGAGCTAGAGGGCCCTATAAGGCTGAGGGACTATTTTTCCCAGATTATACCTTTAGGATTCTTTGAAAATCAGGTATTAATCTATAGGGAGCTGCCTTCCAAAAGGTGGTCTAGGTGCAGATTCCTCTTTTGCATCGTGTGTATAACTGAAACTGTATTGAAATGCTTTTATGTCATATCAGCTCATGAATACTTCCATTTTGTCTTTAAATTTAAAGTAGCGCAATAAAAACTAACAATGGAATTTTATTACAGCGATAAGGCAGGTTGGGAATGACTATGTATAATAGGTAGGTAAAGGCAATCCTATACTGCACATGCTCACGCCATAAGAAAAATGACTGCTTACACAGTTATGTAAGCGGCCATTTTCTTGTGGCCTGTGGGCATGCGTAGTCGGCTCTGCCCAAGACCTAGAAGATTGAAACCCAGGACGGAAGAAGACACAGGGGGAGGGCATTCCAGAAGACGATAGAGGCGTTGTTGGAGATTTATCTCGCAGCATTGAGTGCTGGGGACCGCCCCCAGTATTGCGAGAGAACTCATTTGCATACCGAAGCAAACTGAGATTTCTACCGAACGGTGGCGTGGAGAAGACATCTAAAGGTAGGAGAAGAATAGCCGTTCTTAAGGCTATTCCCATGTGTTAGGGACAAAAAATGTCATTTTGATGATAGAATCCCTTTAAGCAATACAATGTAACTTCAACTAACACTGACTGACAATCAATTTCACATTCTGTTGCGCAAATGGAATAGACAACAGATGGAAATTATTGGCAATTATCGAGACACACTCAATAAAGGAGGGTTCTGCAGGTGGGGACCACAGACTGCATCTCAGTACCAATGCTTTCTGGCTGATGTTTTTGGCTTTTGAATGCTGGTTGAGCTTTCACACTCTTGGTAGCTCCTGAGCTACCTGTAGTGCAGCTCATCCAGGATGGCACATCAATGCAAGCTGTGGCAAGAAGGTTTGCTGTGTCAGTGTAGTGTCCAGAGGTTGGAGGCTCTACCAGGAGACGTGGAGAGGGCTGTAGGAGGGCAACAACGCAGCAGCAGGACCGCTACCTCCACATTTGTGCAAGGAGGAACACTGCCAGAACCCTGCAAAATGACTTCTAGCAGGCCAGAAATGTGCATGTGTCTGCACAAACAGTTAGAAATCGACTTGACGTTTACAGATGGGGGTTGTTCTCACAACCCAACACCATGCAGAATGCTCGGCATTTGCCACAGAACACCAGGTTTGGCAACTTCGCCACTGGCGCACTGTGCTCTTCATAGATCAAAGCAGGCTCATACTGAGCACAAGTGACGGACGTGACAGAGTCTGTAGACGCTGTAGAGAGCGATCAGCTGTCTGCAACATCCTTCAGCATGACCTGTTTGGCAGTGGGTCAGTAATGGTGTGGGGTGACATTTCCTTGGAGGGACGCACAGCCCTCCATGTGCTCGCCAGAGGTAGCCTGACTGCCATTAGGTACTGAGATGAGATCCTCAGACCCCTTGTGAGACCATATGTTGATGTGGTTGGCCCTGGGTTCCTCCTAATGCAGGACAATGCCAGACCTCATGTGGCTGGAGTGTGTCAGCAGTTCCTGCAATATGAAAGCACTGAAGCTAATGACTGGCCCGCCCATTCCCCAGACCTGAATGTGATTGAGCACATCTGGGACATCATGTCTCGCTCCATCCACCAACGTCACACCACAGACTGTCCAGGAGTTGGCAGATGCTTTAGTCCAAGTCTGGGAGGAGATCCCTCAGGAGACCATCCGCAACCTCATTAGGAGCATGCCCAGGAATTGTAGGGAGGTCATAGAGGCACGTGGAGGCCAGACACTACTGAGCCTCATTTTGACATGTTATAAGGACATTGCATCACAGTTGGATCAGCCTGTAGTGTGTTTTTCCACTTTAATTTTGGGGGTGACTACAAATCCAGGCTTCCATTGGTTAATAAATTTGATTTCCATTGATGATTTTTGTGTGCTTTTGTTGTCATCACATTCAACTTTGTACAGAACAAAGTATTCAATGAGAATATTTCATTCATTCAGATCTAGGATGTGCTATTTTAGTGTTCCCTTTATTTACAGTCCTATGAAAAAGTTTGGGCACCCCTATTAATCTTAATCATTTTTAGTTCTAAATATTTTGGTGTTTATAACAGCCATTTCAGTTTGATATATCTAATAACTGATGGACACAGTAATATTTCAGGATTGAAATGAGGTTTATTGTACTAACAGAAAATGTGCAATATGCATTAAACCAAAATTTGACCGGTGCAAAAGTATGGGCACCTCAACAGAAAAGTGACATTAATATTTAGTAGATCCTCCTTTTGCAAAGATAACAGCCTCTAGTCGCTTCCTGTAGCTTTTAATCAGTTCCTGGATCCTGGATAAAGGTATTTTGGACAAACAATTCAAGTTCAGTTAAGTTAGATGGTCGCCGAGCATGGACAGCCCGCTTCAAATCATCCCACAGATGTTCAATGATATTCAGGTCTGGGGACTGGGATGGCCATTCCAGAACATTGTAATTGTTCCTCTGCATGAATGCCTGAGGATTTGGAGCGGTGTTTTGGATCATTGTCTTGCTGAAATATCCATCCCCGCCGTAACTTCAACTTCGTCACTGATTCTTGAACATTATTCTCAAGAATCCGCTGATACTGAGTGGAATCCATGCGACTCTCAACTTTAACAAGATTCCCGATGCCGGCATTGGCCACACAGCCCCAAAGCATGATGGAACCTCCACCAAATTTTACAGTGGGTAGCAAGTGTTTTTCTTGGAATGCTGTTTCTTTTTGGACGCCATGCATAACGTCTTTTTGTATGACCAAACAACTCAATCTTTGTTTCCAAAATGAAGCTGCCTTGTCCAAATGTGCTTTTTCATACCTCAGGCAACTCTATTTGTGGCGTACGTGCAGAAACGGCTTCTTTCTCATCACTCTCCCATACAGCTTCTATTTGTGCAAAGTGCGCTGTATAGTTGACCGATGCACAGTGACACCATCTGCAGCAAGATGATGCTGCAGCTCTTTGGAGGTGGTCTGTGGATTGTCCTTGACTGTTCTCACCATTCTTCTTCTCTGCCTTTCTGATATTTTTCTTGGCCTGCCACTTCTGGGCTTAACAAGAACTGTCCCTGTGGTCTTCCATTTCCTTACTATGTTCCTCACAGTGGAAACTGACAGGTTAAATCTCTGAGACAACTTTTTGTATCCTTCCCCTGAACAACTATGTTGAACAATCTTTGTTTTCAGATCATTTGAGAGTTGTTTTGAGTAGCCCATGATGCCACTCTTCGGAGGAGATTCAAATAGGAGATCAACTTGCAATTGGCCACCTTAAATACCTTTTCTTATGATTGGATACATCTGGCTATGAAGTTCAAAGCTCACTGAGGTTACAAAACCAATTTTGTGCTTCAGTAAGTCAGTAAAAAGTAGTTAGGGGAATTCAAATCAATAAAATGATAAGGGTGCCCATACTTTTGCACCAGTCAAATTTTGGTTTAATGCATATTGCACATTTTCTGTTAGTACAATAAACCTCATTTCAATCCTGAAATATTACTGTGTCCATCAGTTATTAGATATATCAAACTGAAATGGCTGTTGCAAACACCAAAATATTTAGAACAAAAAATGATTAAGATTAATAGGGGTGCCCAAACTTTTTCATAGGACTGTATTTTGAGCAGTATATATATATATATATATATATATATATACTAGCCTCTGCCCGCAACTTCTTCTGCCTGTTGTTGGCGTCGATGATCCGCCTATATTCAGCAAATTGCTGCCATCGATGGTTTGCCTCCTCCGGCATTTCTGCAGCTCTTAAGATGTCCTGCTGCTGAACTTGTTCCTCACGCGGTGCCTGTGATTGTTCTGGCATCTCAGCAGCTCGCTGGGACGCCATATAATGAGGAAGTTGTTGTCGTAAATGATGCACCTGCTCCGGTGTTTCGGCAGCTCTCAAGCTGGCCTGTCGCTGAACTTGTTCCTCGCACCGTGCCTGTGATTGTTCCGGCATCTCAGCAGCTCACTGGGATGCCATATAATGAGTGTATTGTTTGAGTCAATGATCCTGCTCAGCTCCGCTTGATGAGAACTCTGTTTACTTCTGGCTACCTTCATAGCTCTCGTTGTTTTAGAATTTTGAGACAAATTAGATCTTCTTTTTCCTGGTATGTTTAAAAGGTGTTTCCCATCCAGTGTGTCAGCACTGCCTGGAGCAGATCAGATAATATGCAAATGTATGTACACAATGGACTGAGGGTTAGCTGTGTGTTTAAATATAGAGATAACAGACCTGGCTTTATCAGCCTGCTGCCAAGAGCAGTTTAATATATGTCAACATAAATTCATAACAGTCATGAAGCCATGTCATTTATGTGTTATGTGTTAATCGAGGTTACAAACTATCTATGTCCTAAATTTAATTCAAATCCGTTCAGCCGTTTTCGCGTGATTGAGTAGCAAACATCCAAACTTTCACATTTCTAATATTAGTAGTATAGTATATTATAACACATAAATGACATGGCTTCATGACTGTTATGAATTTATGTTGACATATATTAAACTGCTCTTGGCAGCAGGCTGATAAAGCCAGGTCTGTTATCTCTATATTTAAACACACAGCTAACACACAGCTATATATATTATATATATATATATATATGTTACTAGCAATACCCGCAACTTCGTCCGTGGCCCCTTCACCCCTAGGCAAGACAGCTGCAGTGCAGGGCAAGCCCCCCCCTCCTGCCCTGCGGCAGCCGCGTACCCAGTCCCCCCATTTTGCCCCACGGCGACCTGGAACCCGCCTCCCCCACGGCCTCGAATACCTCACTCGCCACCCCGACTTGCCTTGACCTCCTGAAAAGCACCCCCGGCCTCCCAACTTCCCTCTCTCCCAAATGGGACTCCGCAACCCCGTGGTCCCCCCCCCCCCCCCCAACTGTGAGGCCAGTTTCCACACCAACCCCTCGCGAGCCCGGTCCCCCCTTCCACCCCCCTGTGACCCCTGGCCTACCACCCCTCTTTCCCTGGTGACCTCGGCCTCCCCCCCCGTTTTCCCCCCTGGCAGCCGCGATCAGAGTGTCAGGAAAGCCCTTCTGACTGTAAAGCGCTACGGTACCGGGACCAATAGCGCTTTACCCAGCAGTATATAGAACTGCCTGTGCCCAATCTGATGAAAGGTCCTCTTAAAAAAGTGTGAAACAACTGAAAATATGTCTTTTATTCTAGGTTTTTCAAAGTAGCCACCTTTTGCTTTGATTCCTGCTTTGCACACTCTTGGCATTCTCTTGATGAGTTTCAAGAGGTAGTCACCAGAAATGGTTTTCACTTCACAGGTGCCCTGTCAGGTTTAATAAGTGTGATTTTTTTGCCTTATAAATGGGGTTGGGACCATCAGTTGTGTTGTGCAGAAATCAGGCAGATACACAGCTGATAGTCCTACTGAATAGACTGTTAAAAACGAGTGGCCATCATTACTTTAAGAAATGAAGGTCAGCCAGTCTGAAAAATTGGAAAAACTTTGAAAGTGTCCCCAAGTGCAGTTGCAAAAACCATCAAGCGCTACAAAGAAACTGGCTCACATGAGGACCGCCACAGGAAAGGAAGATCAAGAGTCACCTCTGCTGTGGAGGATAAGTTCATCCGAGTCACCAGCCTCAGAAATCTCAGGTTAACAGCAGCTCAGATTAGAGACCAGGTCAATGCCACACAGAGTTCTAACAGCAGACACATCTCTACAACAATTGTTAAGAGGAAACTTTGTGCAGAGAACATCAGAGACTGGCACATCTCTATGCAACAGCAAAAAATGCAAGGCTTGTACCTACATCTTGTCACCAAACTCAGTCCATATATCAATGCACAGCAATCCCATCCCACTAATAAATATATATATTATTTTTATATTATATATTTATATATTATTATTATTTTATATTATATTTATTTTTATTATTATGAAAGTTTGTGTGTTTGTTACTCAATTACACAAAAACGGCTGAACAGATTTGAATGAAATTTGGCACAAAGATATTTTGTAACCTCGATTAAAACATAGGATACTTTTTATCCCGGTAAATGACATGGCTTCATGACTGTTATGAATTTATGTTCTCTTGCAGCAGCCTATCTCAGGTTCTGATAAACCAGGTCTGTTATCTCTCTATGTAAACAGTCAGCTAACCCTCAGTCCATGGTGTACATGCATTTGCATATTATCTGATCTGCTCAAGGCAACATGCTGACACACTGGATGGGAAAACACCTTTAATTCAAATTGGCAGTTTGCTACTTTTAAACATGCTGGGGAAAAAGAAAATCTAATTTGTTGCAAAATTCTAAAACAACGACAGTTATGAAGGAAGTCAGAAGTCAACTGAGTTCTCCTGAAGCGGAGCTGAGGGGGATCATCAGCGCCAACAACACGCTCATTATATGGCGTCCCAGTGAGTTGCTGAGATGCCGGAACAATCACGGGCACAGTGCAAAGAACGAGTTTAGCAGCAGACCATCTTAACAGCTGCCGAAACGCCAGAGTAGGCGGATCATCAACGCCAACAACACTCTCAATATATTGCGTCCCAGCCAGCTGTTCATCAACACCAAGAAGACGCAGGCGAAGTGATGGGCAGAGGCTAGTACTAAAATATTTTCAGGTACATCCTCAAATGTCGTATATTTGATACTGTGTTCAAGGTGCCCCAGTAAGAAATTTATATTGGAGAAACAAAAACTGCAGGCCAGGATGAATTTACGCAGATATACAATAAAATTTCAGATGAATAGCATGTGGGAAAACACGTCTCTGGGCCAGACCACAGCTTGTCAGGCCTAAAAGTCCAAATTCTAAAAGGTCTCTTCAAGAATGATAGAGAGAAAAATCTGAGAATTCAAGCTGATGATAAAATTCTGATAATTGACAAAAGGACTCAATGTAGCACTTGGATTTATGAGCCCCTACAGGAACGCAATTCATCATCCTCCATCAGGCTAAATCTAGATGACTACAAAACACCCCCCAACCCATCACCCCTATAACCTTAGTTTTGTTACCCTACCTTACCTCACTAACATATCAACTCATGAACATCATGGCATCATGCCAGTGATATGCTACGTTTTAATGAATCATTTGGAAATCCCTGAAGAAGGAACTTCTGTGCTTTGAAAACTTTGCAAATATAATTTTTCTGGTTAGCCAGTAAGGGTATCATACCTATAACACAAATAAACTATGATGAAAAGGAGCAGATGGGGAAAACATGCTCCTTAGTATGTGGCACTACATATAGACCGATTGGTTTTTAAGCCACTGATTTGGGACACAATAAGAAAAATCCTCTCTGCATGACTTATTGAGGTGCTTTGAGGATGAGACTGGGAAACAATACACTAGGGAATTACTGAGTATGAACTCTATAATATAATCTTTAAAGGGGTTGTCCCATCACAAGGATCCTATCTATACTGCTTGTTAATGTGACTGTAAGACTTTTCCTAAATACATTGCTTCAGCAAAACTGCTTTGTTTGTCCACTATATCACTTTATTCATTTTTTTTTGACACATCCCTTGACTTATCTGGTCATAAGTGAAGTGATGTATCTGCTGCTCTGAGGGGGGAGGGAGGAGGGGCTAAGTGCACGGGAGCCAGCCTGGAGGGGGGGGGGGAGGTGTGTAGTTTACCCTTTGGGGGGAAGGGGCCGCCAATACAGACCCGGCATCCGCTGTAATAGAGAGGCGGATGCCAGGGACGGTTAGACGCCAGCACAGATGCCTGCAACATCACTGCTGGCTTCATGCAGGGCAGGAGCATAGCGATGTTGCAGGCATCTGTGCCGGCGTCTACACTCCCCTGCATCCGCCTCTCTATTACAGCGGATGCCGGGTCTGTATTCACATATGCAAAGCCAGCGGCGAGATGCCGCTGGCCCTGCGTGCACGCTCATAGACCAGTCTAGTCTTCACAATGCGAATACAGACCCGGCATCCGCTGTAATAGAGAGGCGGATGCCGGGTCTGTATTTGCATTGTGAAGGCTAGACTGGTCTCACTTTCTATGAGCGTGCACGCAGGGCCAGCGGCATCTCGCCGCTGGCTTTGCATATGTAACCCCGCCCACCAATGACGCAACAAAGCCGGAAGAAAGAAGAATTTACAGCAACGAAGACTGGTGAGTATGCGACGTGGGAATACCCCTTTAAAGAAATTTCAAATTAGTGCCCCAGTAAAATAAAGTCATGTAAACTGACTTACATATGGGTCTGATGGTTTCTGTTTGCAAAGGTTAAAAAGTCCAGATAGCAATGTTGGATTAACAAAGAGATCCAGATAATCCAGGGCAACTCGTCCAGTGGGCATCGGTTCAATAGGAGCTGAAAAAATGACAAAAACATTAATACAAAAAAAAACAACTTATACAAATATTCCTTATATTATACCAATGAAAGTTGTTTAAATTATTAGTATCTTTGCCCTAATTTTCTTATGGAAAAGAAGTAACCCTTCATTGCCCCTTATTTTTCCAGGATGTAATTAGGAGAACAGTGCACTCTGTATGCCACCCTATAGAGGGCAGCATCCTTAACATCATGAACGACTCAGTTATAAAGTCTTTTTAATCATAATGTGGATTTAATTGCCAAATCAGTATTTCTGTCCCTTCCCGCTACAACGTTAACCGTACGGGAAAAATATTTTTATAGCTTTGTAGAGCGGGCGTTTTCGGACACAGGGATACCTAATGTGTATGTGTTTCACAGTATTTAAGTACTTTTATATGTGTTCTAGGGAAAAGGGGGTGATTCGAATTTTTTATACTTTTTTTTATTTTACTTTTTTTTCCCATTTATTAGACCCCATAAGGGTCTTGAACCCCAGTGGGTCTGATCACTAATGCAATGCATTGCAAAAAATCAGCATTTCTTTTGCAGACTACATAGAGTAGCCTGGAAAAGAAAATCATTGCAGACAGGCCTAGGAGCCTTTACAAGGCTTCTGGCTGTCATGCCAATGTGACACTAGACCCTGAGCTTGCTCCAGTTGCCGGCGATCACCGGCAAAATGGCAGTGCCCACGTGCCGCTCGTAAAATGGCGCATCAGTCAGCTTTGAGCGAGGTGCCAGAAGGATTAATGCCCGCGACATTAGCACTGGAAGTCTGCTGTATAAAACATCAGACACCCTGCGGCTATGGTAGCCGCCATCGTCAAACACCCGCCTTTCGCAGTAATAATACAGGTTATTGTTTACAAAACATTATGGTAGGGGAATTAACGTTTTTAAACTTGTTTTTTTAATACTTATATTAAAATATGTTTTATTTTATTATAAGATTACAATTTTTTAACAATTTTAAAAAATGATAAAATACAGTCATCCCCTATTGTATAAAAGCTGTTAGTATACCTATCACTGAAATTGTAAAAAAAAGTTTATAAACAATGAAAGCCCTATGATATCATCACAATGGATATATAACAGGGTATTTTATTTATGGCATTTAAATGGTAACTAGCCTCTCAGACAACGTAGTCTCATTTAATAGTGCAAATGATTCTAAACCAAAATGTAATGCACTTTATTTAAAACTGTTGCCGTTTTCTACCTGATTGAACTCTCTAAGGCCAGGGCCCCACATTGCAAAAACACCACAGTTTGCCCACAATTTTGGAAATCGCAGGAAACATCTGCAAACTTTTTGTGCAAAGCGTTGTGGGAAGAACTGTGATGAATTGCCGCCGCGTTTTTCCCACAGTGCTTTTTTGTGTTGCAGAAAAGCAGATTATTTTGTTGAAGATTTTGCTGCAATTTTTTGAGCCAAAACCAAGAAGGCTACACAGGAATGGGAAATAAATAGTATGCTCTTATACCTCTACTTTCTGTTTGCAGAGTGTGCAGTTTCTCACAGCTCATAGTGCGTGTAAGGAGAGTCAATCTATGCCTGACATGCTTGTGTTATTTCTGATGGGATGCTAGTCATATACAGCAAGCAGCTGGATTTGGCTTGCGCATGTTCTACTGTACCCTGTGTACTCTGAGCATCATTTACATCAAGGGAAAATTGGGAATAATTTGAAAAAGGCAGTGAAGACCTGGAAAATAAAGTTAGGAGATGAATAGCTTTTATAAAGGCTATTCCAACATGGTGTCATTTAAAAATTGATATATGCAATGACAGACTCCCTTTAAAGTCTGAAACATGAGTTTTATAAAGGGAGCTAGTCAAAATTCTTCCTCCTATTAAATGTTTTGGGAATGGGAGGCAGATTCAGTACCCTCAGAGTGTCAGATCCTGACCAATCTAATACTATTAATACTGATACCAACCTATCCTTAGAATAGGTCATCAAATACTTTTGCCTTGAAATCCCCTTTAAGTTACAGTAATTTTCAAATGTACCTATGTAAGAAATACCTTCAGGAAACATAAATCGAATTTCCCGCTCGGCTGAAGTTAAACAGTAACTCCCATGCACTGCATTGCGGAGATCATCAGTTCCGTAGATAGCCCTTACACTGTAACAAATCATAAATAAATCAGATGTGCATTCACATGACTCAAAATCACAGAAAATGCATATATTTAAAACTTAGCCTTCAATCTTTGAAAAACTAAAAAGTGAAACATTGGGGCTGATATATGAAAGTGTCAAAGAAAAACTGTCAGCAACAACCAATCACAGCATAAGTTTAATTTTTAAAGCTGAGGCCCCAGGTTGTTGAAACGCAGCTTTTTTTGTGGTTGCAAATTTTGCCTTTTTTGGGGGGGAAATGGAATGGGAAATATATAGGAAGTACTTACGCTTCTACCTTTTGCTCAGTTCACTCCTGGCTTTGTCTCAAAAAAAAAAAACTCAGCTTCCGCAACATGGGGCCTTAGTTTTGCACTGGATATGTTATAGAAGTTAGAGATGGACCTCCCATTCTGTAGTTGTTGTGAAAGGAAAAGTGGCCATGCATCTGTAGTTCTCGCCATTCACAGCAGTGGGAAGAATAGGTCTCTGACCTGTGTTTTTAAGATAGGTGCCAGAGATGGATCCACTGGATGTAATATGACTTAAATTGGAAAACCCTTTAAAAGAAACATGTCATATTTTATAGATCTGCTACAGTATGTGAACATTCTAGAAAATAACATAGTGATGTTTTTGTGTATTTAAGGGATTCTGGCATAGCTTTTTATTTGTCACATTTTTATGTGGAAAAATTAGGATGATATGATTTGCACTTCTTTGATTAAAGACACAGAGAGTGGTTGCATACTGTCTTTTGAAGACGCCTGCTGCAGTGTCTCATTGTACTGCAGGGTTTCTAGTAGGTGCTACTGCTCAAAGACCAGACTGCAACAATTTCACAATGCAGAGGGATCCCAGGTTCACTTCAGCACCTTGTTCACAGTCTAGTGCCCATCCATACCACCATGTGGTTTTCTTCTCGTCATCGATGGCATTCTGCTACATCCCCCTCCTTTCCTCCTTACAATGGGATACCACTCCAACTGCAGGGATGATCGCTGGCCACTCATGAAACCAATTTTTGTTTTAAGTTGTCTTTCAGGGAACATTTGGAACATACTATCTTATCACGTCATTTGCTCTCTTGGCCGTATTACTTGCAGTTTTTACAAAATTTACAAAAAGATTGCTTGTCCAATTTTAAATATGGCTGCCAGCAAAATAAATTCACCAGCCAATGAGGCCTATCAGAGTCTCCAAAGGCTCTGTATTACAGTTTTCCTTGTTAGGTTAAGGCCCCACTGGGCGGAAACGCAGCAAAAAAAAAAAAAAAACGCAGAAAAAACTCTGCATTTTCTGTTGCAGAAAAAAACGTGCATGTACATGCGTTTTTCATCGTGTTTTTTAGTTTTGTGCAGTGGAAATTCATATGAGTTTTATGTTGGGTTTTTGGGCCCCTTCACATGGCGTAAGTGCACCGCTCATTTAGACACGTATCCGAGCGTGGCGCTTTAAAACAGAGCCCATTGATTTCAATGGGAAGCGTGCGTATATGCATACGTGTCTAAATGAGCGGCTCGCTTACGCCGTGTGAAGGGGCCCTTTCATTGCGTTTTTGCTTGAGTTTCTCATGTGCAATAAAGGTAATTGAAAGGCTATGTTGAAAATCCTAAGGAATTATGGTCCTCTGCTATTTCGGCCGGGGCCCCACGGGCCGGAAACGCTGCGATTTGGCCGTGGCAAAAACGCCGCAGAAAAATCGCGGCGTTTTACAGTACTTGCAAAGTGGATGCCATGCCCACTTTGTGGGAAAAAAAAAAAAAAACGCCTTGTGGACATGCTGCGATTTTCCAAAACAGTCACGGTTTTGAAAATCGCAGCATGTCAATTATATCGGCGGATTTCCTATAGATATAATTGTAACAGAAAGTCTGCAGAGGAAAACACTTTGAACTTTCTGTTCAAAGCACTGCAGGAAGAACTGCAATGTGTTCACGCCGCGGTTGTTCCTGCAGCGCTTTAGCGCCCACTTTCCGGAAAAGATCACAGTGTGGACACGCTGCGATTTCCAAAACCGTTGAGGTTTTGAAAATCACAGCATATCAATTATATCTACGGAAATGACGGCACCTTTCCCATAGATATAATTGTAACAGAAAGTCCGCATAGACCAACTCAGTGAACTTTCTGTTCAAAGCACTTCAGGAAGAACCGCAATGGATTCACGCCGCGGTTCTTCCCGGAGTGTTTTAGAGTGGCGGTTCTGGCCCGTGGGGCCTTAGCCTCAACCAAGCAAATCAGTAAATTTTTGCCTGCGGATTTTGATGCTTTTCCGCGGCATTTCTGCGGAGTTTCCACAACACTTTTATCATGCTGCGTTTTTGCTGCGGTTTTCACACTATACATAGAAATCTATGGAGGAAAAAACTCAGTGTTTCCGCAACTATAATTGACATGCTGCGTTTTTGAAAAACGCAAAAGTTTTTGAAAAACACAGCTTTTCTGCAGCATTTTTTCCCGGGCTAGGATTAGACAAAATTGCATTCACTATGCTGGTACTGTAAAACACAGCGATTTTTTCTGCTGTATTTCCGCAATGCCCAAAAACGCTGCGTTTCTGCCCAGTTGAGCCTTAGCCTTAAAGGGGTACTCCCAGCTCGTTTGTTCACAACCATGCAGTCTGTGTGATCTGTTCACGTCCGGGTTTTCTCGATAAACTGGTGGGCAGGGTTTCATTGCTATCTCACAGACAAAGCCAGCTCTGCTAGCTCTCTTCATAGCAGTACATCTTTGCAGTCAGTAATGAGGGATGGTTGTAAATAAATTAGCACAGTATCACTGGAAGGTGCACAATATGAAGCTGGTGTAGTAGAGCTGGATTTGTTAGATGATGAGAATCCCAAACTTACATGTTACAGGACCACGAGTCAGCTTGCAAAATACTCACTTTTAGGTCTGTTTAATGGACTCCCTGTCTCAGCCCTAATCAGCAAAATTCAAGCCGACTGATAACTGGAAGAGCCAGAGATAAACAGCTCAAATACAAGCATGGAGCACTCCGCTCTCCCTCCCCTTCCCTGAGAGCAGTGAGCTACGTCACTTGTCCTGGGCGGAGAGATAAACAGCTCAGAAATACAAGCACCAAGCACTCAGCTCCCCCACCCCTCCTGAGAGCCAGGGAGTTACGTCCCTTGTCCTGGGCGGAGAGATAAGACCATCCCCAGGTCCATGGTTATGGAAACACAGTGTAAACAATGAATTGAATACATTTAGACAACAGCCAAACAAAGCCGTTTTGCTTAAGCAATGTATTTAGGAAAAGTCTTAACTCCACATAAGCTAGCAGTATAGATAAGATCCTTGAGATGGGACAACCCCTTTAAGTACCAAGCCCTGACTTCCTCCGTGTGCATGCACAGTAGGTGTTCTTTTCCTAGAAAGTGATAGACCCTATAGTGTAGAGCTGGGCGATTAACTGGGCATTTTACCTAGATGACAATGATTTTAAACCACACCCACTTTAAAAAGTCACAACCCTTTTAAAAGCCCCATAGGTAAAAAATAATACCGAATTTGGTTGTAGCAGTTGATTAATGTTGTGGGGAATAGGTGGTGATAGGCAAATATGTGAGATTTGTCTGGTGGTTTAGTTCAGTCCAAACAAGTCCCAACCAGAACTGCTAGTATTATATTCTGGGATCTCTTTGGACTCCGAGGCCCATGGGTGGTGAGCAAACATAAAAAAAATAGTGTTACTTACCTCCCCTGTGCTCTAGTGCTGGTTCTTGTCCTCTTCAGCGACTGCTGAGGTCCAATCACAGGTCACATGGGTCTTGAGGCATTGTGATACTTGTGTCTGGGGTCTCCGGTTCGGACTTGTTTAGTCCGAATAATACTTCAGGTAGAAGCTGAAATACTGTAATAACCGAACTAAAATAATTGATGTGAACAAAATCACATCACTTAACCGGATTAATGGTCAATTTAGGTTATTTTTCTATTGATTGCCCATCCCTAAAGCAGCGATGCAACATATACTGTAGGTTGTGCTGCTCTTTTGCTGCTACTTCCGTGTGGCCTTACATAACTGTTCTCAGGCCTTCTCCCACTTTTTTTTTGTTCTGAATGTATGGTACAATACATTCAGTAATTTCTGGCTGCACACTGTACTTGGGTCCGGTTCTTTCCACCATCTTGATTAGCTGAGAGCATCCATGCCTTCCTCTGTCTCGGATGGAATACAATCAGCTCCTTTGTTTCATTTGCAAGTTTTCTTTGCCGCCCGTTGTCTCACCGATCCCACCGCACTGCAAAATATCGTGTTACAAATGGAATCTCCAACACAAGCCAAATCTCTGTAAGGTACTCTTCTGTAGGGTATTCTTTTAGGTGAGGCTACTTCTGGCGCCCCCACATATACCACAACATGGGAGTGTGACCTGCAGATACCAATTTCTCCAGCTGACTGGTCCAAGTCTTTTTTGTTTACTCATGAGCTGCCCTTGCCGTGCAGTCCGCAGAAGAAGAATTCAAAATCCTGACCTGGTGGTATTGCTCTCCAGATCTCTTCCATAGATTCCACCCTGGTGTATCTGATTGGTGTTGGGGCTGTGGCACAGAAAGAGGTTCTCTTCTCCATATCTGGTGCGACTTCATGGGAATACACCGATTTTGGAAGTCTGTGTTTGTCCTGTACATTAAAGTCAGCAGTCGTGCCCTCGTGCTCTCCCCGCAGTTGGCCCTCCTTTCCTTAGTAAATCCCTTGCAAATTCTCTAAAGTGAAGGGTGACCTCCTGCAACACATCCTCACGGCAGCCAGGGTTGTCATCCCCAGACATTGGTGTAGTCCTGCCTAAATCTGCTTGTAGGAATGGTTCCAGGAGTTTCTTCACATAAGGCGGATGGAGTCTCTGGTCATGGCAGACTCTGCTGATACTTCTATGTTGTACTGATTGACTGATGTCTTTCCCCCCCTCTCCCTTTGTCCCCCACCAGCCTGTGGTCTTTTGTCTTTATGTCTTTTGTTTCTGTTTTCCCTTGCAGGGACGGGTAATTCCGTGTGGTCTTACATAACTGTTCTCCGTCCTTCTCCCACTTTTTTTTTGTTCTATATATTGTCACCATTTTGTCCTTGTATGTTGCTTTTAAAAATCTCAAAACATCACTCAGGGGTTTTCCTGCCTAAATAAAGCTGCTGATTAGGGTTGAGCCGATCTTGACTTTTCAGGATCGATATTGAAATCCGATTTCCGATCATTTTTCATTCAAACACGATCTCGATCCCAATGCAAGTCAATGGGATTTTTTTACTACCGTATTTTTCGGACTATAAGACGCACTTTTCCCCCCCAAATTTCGGAGGAAAATGAGGGTGCGTCTTATAGTCTGAATGTGGGTTTGCAGCATGGCCGCGCTACTGCCACCACTGGTTTTCTTCAGCGGCAGGAGCGTGACAATCTGCAGGCCCCGGCAGCTAAGACAGTCCCCGGCATCTGCTGTAATAGACCGGCGGATGCCGGGGAGTGTCTTAGCTGCCGGGGCCTGAAGATTGCCGCGCTACTGCCACCGCTGGTTTTCTGCTGTGGCAGGAGCGTGACAATCTGCAGGCCCCGGCAGCTAAGACAGTCCCCGGCATCCGCCGGTCTATTACAGCAGATGCCGGGGACTGTCTTAGCTGTCGGGGCCTGCAGATTGTCACGCTCCTGCCGCTGAAGAAAACCAGCGGTGGCAGTAGCGCGGCCATGCTGCAAATCCGCTCCCCCTCCGCAGGTCCCGGCAGTTAAGTTAGCCCCGGGGCCGGTCCCCACCGGCCCCATACCTTTAGTGATGCAGGCCAGCTCCTGCACGGCGAGGCCGCAGGAGCCGACCTGTTCCGATGACAGCCGGGAGCCTAATGAAGGCTCCGAGGCTTGTCATAGATATATATTACTATCGCGGCTGGTCTATGACCCTCCGCGATAGTAATGTATAGAATCTCCCATTGACGGCAATACACTTGTATTGCCGTCTATGGGACTTGCAATCAAATGATTGCAGGTTCAAGCCCCCTAGGCGGGGGATAATAAAATAGAAAAAAAAAAACAAAAAAAAACACCTTAAAAAAAAATATAATAAAAAATAAAATAAATAAAAGTTCACCTCCTTTCCCTAGAATACATATAAAAGTATAACATTACTGTGAAACATACACATTAGGTATCCCTGTGTCTGAAAATGCCCGGTCTACTAATATTTTTATGTACAGTGAACGTCAAAATCAAAAGTGCTAAACCGCCGGGTTTTTCTCTCTGTTTTGCCTCTGAATTAAATAAAAGGTGATCTAAGCAATAAACATTTCCCAAAATGGTATATCTAAAATGTACACCTGGCCCCACAAAAAAAAAACGCCCTATACATCCCCGTACAGCTGCAGGGTCACCTGTCAATGTGGCCTTGCAGCTGTTCCAAAACTACAACTCCCATATATTAAATATTTTACCATTTTTTGCCTGAAAATTTTTTTTCCCTATTTTTCTCCTCTAAAACCTGGGTGTGTCTTATAGTCCAGTGCGTCTTATAGTCCGAAAAATACGGTAATCGGAGATCGGATTTTAAAAACAATCCTATTCACTATACAGCATGGAATCTACCAAGTGAACGCTTTAATTGTTAGAATCCGCGCAGTGTAGTGATTTTTTTAAATCACTAAGTAGCCAGAGGATTTTTTTTTAATCCTTTGGCTACTTAGTCCCCCCTGGTGTCCACTTACCTGCAGAGATGGCTGGTCCGGTGCCCGGTGTTCTCGTTCTTCTTCGCCTCGCTGCCCCCGACTCCCAGGTTAGGAGAGTGTGGGCGGGTTAGGAGAGTGTGGGCAGGTACTGGGAGGGAAGATGTCACGTCTCCCCGCCCTGTACCCGCCCACACTCTCCTAAGCCACAAGCCCCGCCTTCTTCCTAGCTCTTTAATACTAACCTGGGAGGCGGGGGCAGCGAGGCGAAGAAGAACGAGAACACTGGGCCCCCGGACCAGCCATCTCTGCAGGTAAGTAGCTACTAGAGATATTAGCTAGTCTCCCATTAGAATGAAAGGACGCAGCCAGCACACAGGGGGTTAAGGCTGTGTGTCGGCTGCTTCCATTCATTCCTATGGAACTGCAGTGGAGCCTTCAGAATGAGCGGAGCGTATACTCAGTGTGAAGCCTAACATTGTTAGCTTTTCCCACAATGCTTGGCCAGTAGCAAAGCATTGTGGGAAATAATCACCGATCTCGATCTCACCTAAAAAGATCGTGTTCGGGAGTCCGATCGCAATCGTGCAATTTTCTCGATCGCCGATCGGAGTCCGATCTTTTCCGAACACGATCGCTCAACCCTACTGCTGATGTCTGACTGCGTTTTCTACCAGTTTTTCTTCAGCAAGAATACTCTGAAGTAAAACCAAACAAGCCAATATCAAAGCATGACATCATGATGTCAACCACTTTAAAAAAATTAAAAAAATCATATATATATATATATATATATATATATATATATATATATATATATATTTATTTATTTATTTATATTTATTTTCTTACCTTTCAGGATGAGTTTCTTTAGCCTTCAAACTATTTGATGGTCCCATTACTTGTCTCCAAACGTTGATGGCATCATGTCTTGCCAGTTCCAAAGCAATTATTGGGCCAGAACTCATATAAGCAGTCAAACTAGGAAAAAACATTTTTCCATACTGTTCAGAATAGAAGTCGCTACATTTTTCTGGACTTAGATGGACTTTCATTCTCTGCAAAATATTTATTAAAAAATATTTTTTTTAAGATCTTTGTATATTCAGTTATAACAGTTACAAAACAGATGCATCAATGGGCAAAAAGTTTCCAGCACTTATGTAGAATAAATCGACACTTACCAGAGGTACTTTTGAAGACAATCCGTTATTGAGCCACTTCCAATATATCACAACAAATGAAATGTATGGTTTTACGTATACACATTATGTGTTTCGGTGGAGTGGTGCACCCCCCTTCCCAGTGGGAGGGGTTGTAGCATAGATATAGATAGATAGATAGATAGATAGATAGATAGATAGATAGATGGGCATGAAGTGGTATGTGATGATTTTTCCTGCCTACTGTACACCTGATGAAGGGATGTGCCTATCCCAAAACGTGTTGCGCTATATAGGAAGTGGCTCAATAAAGGATTGTCTTCAAGAGTACCTCTGGTATTTATTCTACATAAGTACTGGAAACTTTTTTGTCCATTGATGCATAAGTCTTTACATCCCTGTGGTGGTCCATCATTCCTGCAAATACTATTTATATGAAGTTTCCCCTATTTATTTCATACATTGCTTAAAGGGAGTTGTGACATTTTCACAACCCCTCAAGGTGAGCAAGATTCTGTGGTTGGGTGAGAGTGCTTACGTTTGGTAATGCACCAGGTAACTGCGTGGTGCTGTTTTCTTTCTTGTTTTGTAGTGTTATCTAAACAGTCCTTGTTCATATGCTCACTTGGGACCTTCATCTACACTACATGGACACACCAGTAGGAGGGCAAACCTGTTAAAAGAGTCTACCACCTCCAAAACCACTTTCAAAACAAATACATGATGTTGTAGGGCCAGTTAGTGACACAGTGAACATACTCCAAAGTTCAGTCTTTTCACACCTGACCTGCTCCCTGCTTTGGCTTGGCATCCATCTCTTGCCTTCTCAATGATTGCTTCCCATACTCAAACCATGAAACTCACTGGAGGAGCCTTTAACCCTTTCCCGCCGATGGCATTTTTTGATTTTCCTTTTTGACTCCCCTCCTTCTAAACCCCATAACTTTTTTTTAGAGATGAACGAGTACTGTTCGGATCAGCCGATCCGAACAGCACACTCGCATAGAAATGAATGGTCGGAAGTACCAGGTGCATCCATTCATTTCTATGGAGCGTGCTGTTCGGATCGGCTGATCCGAACAGTACTCGCTCATCTCTAACTTTTTTATTTCTCCGCTCCCAGAGCCATATGAGGTCTTAATTTTTGCGGGACAAATTTTTCTTCATGATGCCACCATTAATTATTCTGTAGAATGTACTGGGAAGCAGGAAAAAAATTCAGAATGGGGTGGATTTGAAGAAAAAGTGCATTTCTGTGACTTTTTTACGGCCTTTGGTTTTACGGCGTTCACTGTGCAGCCAAAATAACATGTCCCCTGTATTCTGTGCGGTATTCTATTCGGTACGGTTCCAGGGATACCAAATTTATATGGTTTTATTTACATTTTGACCACTTAAAAAAATCCAAAACTGTGTTAAAAAATTTTTTTTCTAAAAGTCGCCATATTCCGACAGCCATAACTTTTTTATATGTCAGTGTACGGGGATTCATAGGGCGTCTTTTTTTGGGGGGCCGGGTGTACTTTGTAGTTCTACCATTTTCGGAAAATGCTATTGCTTTGATCACTTTTTATTCAAATTTTTATCAGGTAATGGAGGGGGTGTACATCTCACCAAGACTACTACGGTAAGGTGGGTGAGATGAGAAAACTCCAGAAGGAATGTTTGTTCTCAGCAGACAACTTTCGTCTGCTGAGCATTTTGGTAAATGCTCAGTATTGGGCTGGATTTTTAGGAATGGCAGGTAGGTTGGTAGTGGGACCTGTCATTCCACCCCCCTCCAGTCCACACTTTGGGGATGTTCCGACAGCGACTCAGCTGCAGAGAGTCTCCTGGTCAAGGAGGCTTAAGAAGCCAGCTCCAGCAGCAACACTTTGGCAGAGTTTGGCTGGAGAGCTGACAGAGAGGTCATATTTTTGGAGCTGTGTCCTGAATGATTCTACTTTCTTTTTTGGATTTCTGTTATTCTAGGTGAGGTAACCTATTCTATGTTTAGTTAGAGCCTAGCCGGGCAGGTATTTATTTTTGTATTGTTTCCTTTTGTTGCTGCACTAACTTTTTGAGTGAAAATAAAACTCTACCTTTGTTTTGGACTAAAGAAACTGGACTGGTGTGTCTATGCCACCCCACCTAGCAACCTCTGACAACTGATAGTGATTTAATGCAGTGATATATTACATACTGAACCTGTATGTCTTGCTGGGTCCTCTAGCAGCCACTGCAGTTTCCTGGTATCCAATGATTAACATGACCACCATGCTGGGAGGAAGGCACAACATGGCACTCAATAAGTGCAGTGTATGCTGCTCTCAGGAAGGAAGGGACGGCAATGAACCAAACCTGCTTCTTATTTGGGCAGTCTGGCTGACAGCTGCTGCCCCAATCCAGGAGCTGCAAACTCTGCAAAGGTATGGATATATACCTGGATATATAAAGTCAGCAAGCGGTTAAGTAATATGTCATTTTCGGGTGACACATTCTATTTTATTAGTTAATCCCTGTTTCTAACATTCCAGTTTAGCCTTATTGGATTTATTTTTTCCACAAATAGCCTCTGGTACTTTCTGACAGGTTCTGATCTGCACAACAAAACTATTTGATTCTACTTGGCTGCCAGTAGATGAACACACTGAATCTTACGTTTCATCAATTGCCATTAACAGCAAGGCGGTAACTATGATAGGTAAAGTGAATTGTATGGTTTTGGAATTGCATTGTATTGGATTCCTTCTCTGGGTATCACTAAAGTCCAGAGCATTACTGTAGTTTAACCTCTGCCCAACATCCGCCATAATAGTATGGCGCATGTCGGGTGTGTAACTATGGCGACCGCCCGGCCGCCATAGCCGCCGGGTGTCTACTGCTTTAAGCAGTAGACAACTGGCTTTAATGTCTAGGGGCATTAAGCCCTCTGGCGCCACGGTCAAAGGCGCCGGAGGCGCTATTTTCCCGGCGGCACATGGGCACCGCCATTTTGCCAGTGATCACCGGCTCCTGGAGCATGATCCAGGGCTGACGTCACATTGCCATGACAGCTGGGAGCCTTTACAAAAATTTGTCCCGCAAAAATTAAGACCTCATATGGCTCTGGGAGCGGAGAAATAAAAAAGTTATGGGGTTTAGAAGGAGTGGAGTCAAAAACGAAAAACTAAAATCAAAAAATGCCATCAGCGGGAAAGGGTTAATTATATAATTACAATTTACTTTATATTTTGATGCCACATAAGTTGAATGTACTGTATTTTAACCCCTTAAGGACACAGCCCAAAAGTGCCTTAAGGACCAGGCCTCGTTTTTCAAAACTGACATGTGTCACTTTATATGGCAATGTGATTTTGAGACTGTTTGACTTCATGACACACTGTACTTCATGTTAGTGTTAAATTCGAATCAATATTTGAGTATTTATTATAAATAAAATTAGGAAATTTGATGGAAATTTTCAAAAAATCGCAATTTTCAAAATGTGAACTGCTCTGCTTTTCAAACGGATAGTTATATCACACAAATACATTAATAAATATTATCTACCATATCTCAGCTTTATATTGGCATCATCTTTTGATTGTCTTTTAATTTATTTTGGATGCTAGAAGGCTTTGAATTGTAACAGCGATTTTCCAGATTTACAAGAAAATTTCCCAAACTAATTTTCTAGGGACCACTTCAGTTCTGAAGGGGATTATAAAGGCCTATATAATAGAAACCCCCATAAATCACCCCATTTTGAAAACTGCACCCCTAAAACTATTCAAAACAGCATTTGGAAAGTTTGTTAACCCTTTAAGTATTCACAGAAATTAAAACAATATGTAGGCGAAATTTTGACATTTCTTTTTTTTTCTATAATACATTCATATAGCCCTAAAATTAACACATTCCCAAAGGGTTAAAGGAAAAAATGCATCTCAGATTTTGTTATGCAAGTTCTCCGGAGCACAGAAATACCCTACATGTGGGTGTAAACTGATTTTTGGGCACACGGCAGCGCACGGAAGGGGAGGAGTGACACAGGGTGTTTGAAAAGCAGCTTTTGCTGGAATAATTTTCAAGCACCATGTCTCATTTGCAAAACAAAACAATGGAAACCCCCCCAAAAGGACCCCATTTTGGAAACTACACCTCTCATACAATTCATCAAGATGTATAGTGAGCATTTAGACCCCACAGCCTTTTCACAGATTTTATTAACATTGGGATGTGTAAATGAAAAATTACTAAAATGTCCCTTTATCCCCAAAGTTTTCATTTTCATAAGGGGTTAAAAGAGAAAAGCCCCCCATAGATTGTTGCACAATTTCTCCTAAACACGGCAATACCGCATATGTGGTCGGAATCTGCTGTATGGGAACATGGCTGGTCTTGGAATGGAAACAGCGCCATTTGGCTTTTGGAAAGCCAATTTTGCTAAAATATTTTACAGGTGCCATGTCGCATTTGCAGGGCCCCTAGCGTACCAAAACACTGGAAACACCCAAAAGTGACCCCATTTTATAAACTGCACCCCTCAAAACATTTATGAGGGGTCTAATGAGCATAGTATCCCAGACATGACTGCACAGCGGATGGTGGAGCGTGAATATATAAGCTGTGCAGAGTGCATTGGGAACACCAAATTCCCCACTATATCCCCAGTAGCTCCTAAGATTGGGGGGTCAGTTATGGTATATTTTTAATCGTAAGCTCTAAATCTGGGGTGTCTGCTGATATACGCTTATTCACAGCTTATGCATTACCTTCCTGCCGCAGCCAGTTGTGTTCTAATGATTTGGTGATTTTTGTCTTCACATTGTACAAGCTATAATTTTTTTTATTTTTCTGGTGATGTGGCCATATAAGAGTTTGTTTTTTGCAGGATGAAATGTATTTTGTGGTGACAACATTTCTGGGTGCCTATAAACTATAGAATACATTTTATCAACTCTTTCTTGGTGGATTAAAAACCTCCCCAGCAATTCTGGTATTGCTTTTTAACTTTTAATTTTTTTTCCACCCAGCGTAGCGTATAAGTAACACGTGATCTTTATTCTGTGGGTCGATATGATTACAGCGATATCTCATTTACATTGTTTTTTAATGCATTACTAGTTTTGCAGAACAAAAAACTATTTGGGGAAAGAAATCAATGATTTTTGCATCGCCATCTTCTGAGATGTGTAGCATTTTTTTTTTGGTTGACAGAGTTGGTTGAGGGTTTATTTTTTGCGGGACGATCTGTGCTTTTTATTGGTACTGTTTTGGGGTATGTGTGACTTTTTGATCACTTTTTATAGCATTTTAATAAGGCTAGATGGCAAAAAAAAATCATAATTTCTTTCCTTGATTAATTAATTTATTCATTTTTCATAGACAAATTCTTTTTTTTTTTTTACTTTTTGTTGATGTCCCACTAGGGGACCTGAACCAGTGATCCACTGGATCGCTGACGCGGCTATGACTATTGAAAGCCGCATCTTAGGGGTTAAACAGCAAGGATCAATGTTATCACTGTTCCCGCTGTTACAGCGGGAGCCTAGCTGTCAGATACAGCCGGGCTCCCATGGTGATCACACGGGCTCTGCTTCTGAGCCCATGCGATCTCCATCACGTACATGCACGTGGGAATGCGGGAACTAACCACATTCCCTGACGTGCATGTACGTGAAATAGCGCTAAGGGGTTAATATTACCTGGACAATGTGAAATCCACTACGGAGAATGATATCCTCAATTTCTTCTGCTTTATGAAGAACATCTGGTTTGATAAGCGCCAAGGTTCTTTCAACATGAATCCTGGGACCCACCATGGCCGGCTCCTTGATATTTATTTGATTTTGACTCATTTTCATGTGCTAGAAATATTATAAATCAAATAATTTACGTTAATTAAAAAAATATGTATTCTACACGATTTCAGAGCAACAGGTTATTTTGAAACAATTATTTGGTATGTGACACAGAAATGAGACTATTACGGCTAAAGGTCCATGAAGCTAATGTGATCTCACTGAGTTCAGAAATGCAGATTTTTCTTGGTGCAGATTTGCTGCGTTTTTTCAGCTAAAACAAAGAATAGCTACAGAAGGAATTGAAGATATATAGGAACTTCTACCTTCAGCTGAATGCACTCTTGACTACAGCTCAAAAAACCTTGCAAAATCTGCAACAAAAAAAGTTGCGTTTCCCCAACGTGGGGCCTCAGTCTTACAGAAAGAGCAGTGAGACTATGAAACTCACTGTCACAGGATGTAGTGATGGCTGATAACTTATACAAGATCAAAAGGAGCCTGGATGCCTTCAAATGAAAGTAAGAATCTCATAGGTTATGAGAGATAGAATTTTTTGGATAGGTTGTTAACCAGGGAATTAGTCCAAATGCCATTGGAATTGGGAAGGAATTATTTTCTCTGATGGGGAAACTGGTGTTTTTAAGGTTTTTTTATTTTTGCCTTCCCCTGGATCCACTTAGTAGGTTTATAGATTGGACTTGATGAATTTGTGTCATTATCCAACCTTTTCTACTATATTGCTATTTTACTGTATCTTGTGGGCAAAGTTTTAAGTGCACAGATGGGAGAATCCCTTTAGGATAAAAAACATACAGAACTGAAACGCTGTTTATTTTATGCAGCAGAAAATACGGATTTATGAAACTGAAAAAAGCATCAATACACAATAAAAATCTGAATTACCATTCAGTAGAATTTATATCCACAACATGTCAGAATTCTTTCCAGCAATGTGTGGACAACATTTACTAATATTTCTACATGCAGTATGGAGGCTCAGTATACTACAAACTCCAGCATACTCCGGTTAAGATATAAAATCACTTCACCTTTATTGCTTCATCTTTAAAAATAGTTCAATGCATATGAAGTACTTTGTCGCGGTAGAATTAACGCATCACAGGTGGAACTATGGCCTACGCGTTTCGGATTACTCCTTCATCAAAGGCTCAGTAGTTAACACTGTTGCCTTTAAGCACTAGCAGACTGCTGGGTGGGGGTCACTGTGGAGCAGACTGGACTGTGTGGGGCCACTGTAGAGCAGACTGTACTGTGTGAGGCCACTGTGGAGCAGACTGTGCTGTGTGGGGGTCACTGTGGAGCAGACTGCTGGGTGGGGGACACTGTGGAGCAGACTGGACTGTGTGCGGCCACTGTGGAGCAGACTGGACTGTGTGAGGCCACTGTGGAGCAGACTGTGCTGTGTGGGGGTCACTGTGGAGCAGACTGACTGTACTGTGTGAGGCCACTGTGGAGCAGACTGTGCTGTGTGGAGGTCACTGTGGAGCAGACTGTACTGTGTGGGGGTCACTGTGGAGCAGACTGTACTGTGTGAGGCCACTGTGGAGCAGACTGTACTGTGTGGGGCCACTGTAGAGCAGACTGTGCTGTGTGGGGCCACTGCAGAGCAGACTGTACTGTGTGGGGGCCACTGTGAAGAAGACTGTACTGTGTGGGGACCACTGTGGAGCAGACTGTACTGTGTGGGGACCACTGTGGAACAGACTGTACTGTGTGGGGACCACTGTGGAACAGACTGTACTATGTGGGGCCACTGTAGAGCAGATTGTACTGTGTGGGGACCAC
Source organism: Leptodactylus fuscus (assembly GCF_031893055.1). Classification (NCBI taxonomy): domain Eukaryota; kingdom Metazoa; phylum Chordata; class Amphibia; order Anura; family Leptodactylidae; genus Leptodactylus; species Leptodactylus fuscus. Next base: position 182,034,310 of record NC_134269.1, on the reverse strand, counting down.
TGTATAGCAGACTACTGTATGGGGGCCACTGTGGAGCAGACTGTACTGTGTGGGGACCACTGTGCAGCAGACTGGACTGTGTGGGAACCACTGTGGGGAAGACTGTACTATGTGGGGACCACTGTGGAACAGACTGTACTGTGTGGGGCCAATGTAAAGCAGACTGGACTGTGTGGGGGCCACTGTGGAGCAGACTGGACTGTGTGGAGGCCACTGTGGAGCAGACTGTACTGTGTGAGGCCACTGTGGAGCAGACTGTACTGTGTGGGGGTCACTGTGGAGCAGACTGTACTGTGTGAGGCCACTGTGGAGCAGACTGTACTGTGTGGGGGCCACTGTGAAGAAGACTGTACTGTGTGGGGACCACTGTGCAGCAGACTGTACTGTGTGGGGACCACTGTGGAGCAGACTGTACTGTGTGGGGACCACTGTGGAACAGACTGTACTGTGTGGGGCCACTGTAGAGCAGATTGTACTGTGTGGGGACCACTGTGGAGCAGACTGTACAGTGTGGGGACCACTGTATAGCAGACTACTGTATGGGGGCCACTGTGGAGCAGACTGTACTGTGTGGGGACCACTGTGGAGCAGACTGTACTGTGTGGGGCCACTGTGGAGCAGGCTGTAATGTGTGAGGGCCACTGAAGAGCAGACTGTACAGTGTGGGGACCACTGTATAGCAGACTGTACTGTATGGGGGCCACTGTGGAACAGACTGTACTGTGTGGGGACCACTGTGGAGCAGACTGGACTGTGTGGGGGCCACTGTGGAGCAGACTGGACTGTGTGGGGGCCACTGTGAAGCAGACTGTATTGTGTGAGGCCACTGTGGAGCAGACTGGACTGTGTGGGGCCACTGCGGAGCAGACTGGACTGTGTGGGGGCCACTGTGGAGCAGACTGGACTGTGTGGGGGCCACTGTGGAGCAGACTGTACAGTGTGGGGACCACTGTATAGCAGACTACTGTATGGGGGCCACTGTGGAGCAGACTGTACTGTGTGGGGACCACTGTGGAGCAGACTGTACTGTGTGGGGCCACTGTGGAGCAGGCTGTAATGTGTGAGGGCCACTGAAGAGCAGACTGTACAGTGTGGGGACCACTGTATAGCAGACTGTACTGTATGGGGGCCACTGTGGAACAGACTGTACTGTGTGGGGACCACTGTGGAGCAGACTGGACTGTGTGGGGGCCACTGTGGAGCAGACTGGACTGTGTGGGGGCCACTGTGAAGCAGACTGTATTGTGTGAGGCCACTGTGGAGCAGACTGGACTGTGTGGGGCCACTGCGGAGCAGACTGGACTGTGTGGGGGCCACTGTGGAGCAGACTGGACTGTGTGGGGGCCACTGTGGAGCAGACTGGACTGTGTGGGGCCACTGTGGAGCAGACTGGACTGTGTGGGGGCCACTGTGGAGCAGACTGGACTGTGTGGGGCCACTGTAGAGCAGACTGTGCTGTGTGGGGCCACTGTGGAGCAGACTGTACTGTGTGGGGGCCACTGTGAAGAAGACTGTACTGTGTGGGGACCACTGTGCAGCAGACTGTACTGTGTGGGGCCACTGTGGAGCAGACTGGACTGTGTGGGGGCCACTGTGGAGCAGACTGGACTGTGTGGGGGCCACTGTGAAGCAGACTGGATTGTGTGGGGGCCACTGTTGAGCAGACTGGACTGTGTGGGGGCCACACAGTACATTGGCACATATTGCACTTCCCTGCCAAAGACATCATCAGCTGAAGGATACAGATTTGAAATCACTGCCGGCCACCCAAAACAGAGGAACAGCACCTGAAATGTGGGACTGTCCTGCTTGATCCTGTGGGCAGTTGTGGGGATGACGAAGATGCACGTTCTACAGTTAAAGTGGTTCTGCTGCTGTGTGAATAAGACCTTACTGGTATCAGCCAATTCCATTTTGGGTATTGCATCCTCCATAGTATTGTGCTGACACCTAGTGACCAATGTGAAAACTGCTAAACTTCTGAATTCATTTTACATAGAATCAGGTGTAGGTAAGCTCCACCACTCCATCTGTTGATGAACTACAAGTCGCAGCAGACATACCGTGCTCTTCTTACAGCTACCCACAGAAGTGAAAGGGGCAGGCTTGGAGTTGTAGATCTACAGCAGATGAAGTGTTGAAGGTCAATGACCTATTCACAAAAAAAACGTCAACATCTTTAGAAGATTTTAAAGTAAAATTGGGTTTTAACAAAACTACTTTCTTCAATGTCCCATTAGGGTTATCCCCATGTGGGCAGTGATTTCCAGTAGTCACTGTGCAGACAAGAGTATCTACACTCACTCCATAGACGAGGATGAGGATGGTGCCCGGTCTAACAGCTGCACTAACTCCAATGCTCTGCCCGGGAATACATATTACAAGCATGTGCACACTGTGCTGATATCGCCGCGTTACCTGCTACTCGGGACCTTCCCCTTCCCGCTGCTCTTCTTTCTCGCGTCAAGCGTTTGTTTTGAAAGTTTTCGCTTCTAGGCAACAGTCGCCAGGACCGTGGTATGGTGTCCTCCGAGGCCCAATCTACATTCCGCACATGAGGAGTGACGTAACAATGTGGTGCCGCGAGGTGCGAATGACGCTTGAAAAGGGGTAATAGGAGATGCTCTAATATGAGTAACCCAAACCCAACCTGCTTGTAAGGAAAACATCCTCCTTTCTGGATACAGTAAAGTGTTTCTAACCAGCAGAAGGTTTATTCAGTGCCTTAAAATATATCTCACATAATGTTGTCAATTCATATACAGAAGACCCATTTATTAACCCACTAATTAACCACTTCAGTACCAGGCCAATTTCTCTGGTTTAGGACCAGTCACGTTTTTTTTTTTTCGTATATGCAATTTTGAAGGCTATAAAGTTTTTCTCATTTGGGTTATTTAACAAACTTTTGCGTCTTTTTCTGGTGACACAAAAGGCTTTATTTTTCTGGGTTTTTTTTAACTTTCCGGTAAAATATCCACAAAGGAGGAGGGAGAACGTATCTGGTTTTCATGGTTCACATAGTTTTTTTTTAAAAGCACAAAGAGTAGCTAAAAATTAGGTTTTAAAATAGTTCTCCTTCTCTGTTACGGTAAATTTTATTTTATATTGTGTCATTGGAGGTGGGGCTAGAAACTGTGATGTGTGCGTGGTATAGGCATATTATTTTTTTCTCTATATAATTTTATTTAAATTTTTATTTTGGACTTTTTCATATATTTTTTTATGTTTATATTGTGTCCACACAATAAGTAAGTAAGTAATAAGAAGTATAAGACCTCGTTCACATCTGCGTTGGTATTCCGTCCGCATGAGGCCCCCTCCCGAACGGAATACCAAACGCAACTACAAGCAGTGTGCCAGGGAAAGCACATGGACCCCATAGACTATAACGGGGTCCGTGTGCTTGCTGCAGGGATCATGCGGACAGGAAAGTGGTTCACAATTTACTTTCCTGTCCGCATGATTTGTGCAGGCAGTACGTGGCCGGCGCACGGACTCCATTATAAACTATGGGGTCCATGTGCTTTCACTGGCACACCGCTTGCAGTTGCGTTGGGTATTCCGTTCGGGGGGTCTCTATGCGGACTTGCCGAATGGAATACTTCACCCTTCCTACACTCCCCTGCAGCTCTCTCCGCAGTTTCACTAACAGAGTTGTAGGCGTGATGTGACGTCATTGCGCCTACACATCCACTAGCTGGAGCGCAGCGGGTGTACTTTTAATTCTACCATTTAGGGAATTGGTATTGCTTTGATCACTTTTTATTCAAATTTTCATCAAAAATTTGCAAAACAGTGAAACACTGATCACTAATGCAATGATTGCAATGCTAATGCATTGCAATACATTGTAAAAAAAAAACATCATTTCTTTTGCAGGTTGAATAGAGCAGCCTGTAAAAGAAAATCACTGCAGACAGGCCGGGGAGACTTTACAAGGTTCCCGGCTGTCATGCCAACGTGACGTCAACCCTGGAGCTTGCTCTTGGCGCCGGCGATCACCGGCAAAATGGCAGCACCCATGCGCCGCCTGGAAAATGGGTGGGTTAAATGGGTGGGCCAGAGGGGTTAATGACCGGAGGCATTAGTGCTGGGTGCATCTATGGCGTCCGCCCGACTCCCGGGAGGCTGCCATTGTTAAACACCAGCACGGTCTCTGTATTAGTACGGTGAATGTCGGGAAGGGGTTAAAAGATTTATCTATTATTCAAAAATTGATGGCCTGTCCAGTGGATTGGCTGTCCCTGTGGCAAACTTTTGACATGGGGACTCCCTCACTGACGCCAAAGACCCTGAGCAAACACCGCCCCCCCCCCCCTCGCTTATCTGCACGCACTAATTATGCCCCATAGTGGCCCCAGCACACACTATTATTGCCCCATAGTGGCCCCCTGCACACACTATTATTGCCCCATTGTGGACACACATGTACAACTATTATACTTTGGTGTCTTTTCATACCCCAATTATAATAATCGGGGAGGATACAAACATAAAAAACACTGTTACATCTTCAATGATGTATGGCACATCATGTGATCCGGGCCTGCGTTGCGACGTCAGGGACGTCATTCAAGTAGGCCCAAAGCCTGCCTGTAGCTTGGAGATGTAAGTAACAATGTTTTTTATGTTCTCTTACCTCCCCTGGGCCTCCGGTCATTATACTCGGGGGTCTGAAAAGACCCCCAAGTATAATAACAGTGTTTGTGGCCTTACTTACCAATCCCCCTACTCCTGCTCACAGCAGCCTCTGCAGGCAGCCATGGGCCCGAACCAGGATTGGTGTGTAAATAAGGCCTGTTACCGGCTGGAGTTACGGCCTATTTAAAAAACAAACAAACTGCTACACCAGTAGTTACGCCCCTGGGCCTGTCGTTAGGATAGGACATTAATAGTAAATCTGCGATGATACAACAGCCAGGACATTTGTAGATCAGCTTTTCGAGAACAGTGCTGCTACAGGTAATGGCAATAATTCTAGGAGCCACGCTGTTCACTTGCCATCCAGGGTGTAGCAGTAGGTTTATGTAGTGTGTTGGTGCACATGGTATAGTGGGTGAGCAGCATGGCTCCCCACATGTTATTACCTATAGCCGCCCTGTAATGGGACCGCTGGTCTGCAGGAGTCCTGATGGTGGGCTCCTAGAAACAATTCCACTGGTGGGCCAGACTGCCTCTGTATCCAGGGCCGGAATCAGCGCACAACATAGTCGGGTAAGTGTCGGGGCCCTCAGAGCCTCTGGGGGCCCCCCGGCACTTGCCCGCCCCGGCACTTGCCTGTCCCAATTTCAGCTCATCGGCGACCGTCGGATGCCGATGAGCTGAATACATTGGCGATTAAAGCAGGAGCTGTCACAGCTCATCTCCTGCTTTAACACTGCGGTCCGGCTTCTGCATTTGTAGGCGCGATGTGATGACGTCACATCGGGCCTACTACTATGTGAGTGGAGTGAGAGCGGAGAGAGCGGCGGGGGGAGCGTTGGAAGGTGAGTGTAAGTGTTTGTTTTGTGTTAAACATTAAGGTGGAACATAATGAAGGGGGCCCATGAAACTGGGGGCAAATGAAGGGGGGGAGGAGAATGGCATGACACTGGGACAGATGAAGGGGGGGGAACAGCATGACACTGGGGCAGATGAAGGGGGGTGAAAACGGCATGACACGGGCAGATGAAGGGGGGGAGGAAACGGCATGACACTGGGGCAGATGAATGGGGGAGAACGGCATGACACTGGGGCAGATGAAGGGGGGAGAATGGCATGGCACTGGGGCAGATGAAGGGGTAAGAACGGCATGACACTGGGGAAGATGGAGGGGGGAGAACAGCATGACACTGGGGAAGATGAAGGGGGGGAGAACGGCATGACACTGGGGCAGATGAAGGGGGGGAGAACGGCATGACACTAGAGCAGATGAAGGGGGCAGAATGGCATGACACTGGGGCAGATGAAGGAGGGGAGAATGGCATGAAACTGGGGACAGATGGAAGGGGGGACATGAAACTGGGGGCATAGGAAGGGTGTATATGAAACTGGGGGAGAGATGGAGGGGGCCATATAATTTATGGGTGACTGTAGTAGGATTATAATGTGTGGGGGCACATGAAAAATGAATGATAGTGGGCGGAGTCAACATAAAAGTGGGCGGAGCTAAATTTGCAGCGTGCGGTGTACATTTTCTCCCTCTTTCTACACTTCAAAAGTTGGGCGGTATGGCGTAGGTGACGCCACGCTCCTGCGTGATGTCACTCACTTCGTCCGCCCCGCACGCAGTGTCCCAACTCCCGCCTCCTCCACAAGGGGGCCCACTGAGGCTCTGTCGCCCAAGGGCCCATAAAAACCTGGAGCCGGCCCTCTCTGTTTCAATGGCTCTCTAGAATGGTGATGAGTATATTCTCTGCAGCTAATAACATACAGGTATACAGCAGCATTATGGAGAGTAGATGGAGCTTTTGCTTTGTATTCTGCCTTTTTGCTGTCTGTTACACAGTTTATGAAGATACTTAGGTTGCTATTAGAGTAAAGCCATCCTTTGTTCAAACAAAGGAAAGTTATACTATGAAAATAAAAATGCAAGACACCAAATTAATTAAAAAGGTGTAGCCAGCGCTATAGCGCCCCTTCTAACGTCAGAAAAAAGCAGATTATAACAGAATCTGATCTATGGCGCACAGATCTCCATCACCACCAGTAGGAAAAAGGCGCATTTTCTTCTTTGTACAGATTCCTCAAAGTGCGGTTATCTTCCTCAATAAATAATGGTCACTCTCTGTGGCCGGAGCATTGCAAGCGGACAGGATTTCTTATCAATCCAGCCAGCTCCGTCCTCCTGCAGTCAGTTCGGGAATTTGTGGAGCTAAATTACAGCCAGTCCCTCTGAAAAAAAAAAGTGTATTCCAAAGGTTTTCTGGATCACAGTAGATTCCTGTAAAAAGGAAATCAGAGTGAGGACCACATAGTCAGCGGAGACAGTTTTCCAAAAGGAAATTCTATGACCTCAATTAACCTCTCATTTTTTCCCATTGACAAGCTCATTGCAGATTTCTGAGAGTTTACTATATAGAGGAGAAAGAAATGCTACTTTTCCAGTTCTGACTCGGGATACATCAGCTCCTCCAGGTTGTCATAGTCATAACAGCAGGCCTACATCTGTAGCTAATTGCGGTTATACTGTACTATATCTGAACACTGGACAATGGGCTCCCTATATCTCCCTCATTGTATCTTAGCCATCTTTGGATGAATTTGAAAATTCTAGAGGAGCAGGGGCTTCTGGTCAATTCACTCCACATAAACCAACAGGGAGGTTCCAGGAGTCAACAACCTGTCAAAAGTCTTAAACCCAGAAGGAGGTTTGAGCCCAGAAAACGTGTCATCCTCAGATGGATACACTGACGTCATGGAATAATGCAAAGATCAACAGAGTTGGGATACTGTATCCAAAAGAGAACCCTGTAGCAATGGGGGATTGCTCCATAAACCGATCCAGTGATCTGAGTTATGTAGTTCCTCCAGTTTCTTTTATCCCAAAGGTCCTGAGAAAATTGATGAACCAGAAGAGCAGAAGCAATTGCAGTAATGCTGTAATGGTCCCGTCGGGCAAGGGTTTTTCTCACATTATATCTTTCAAAAGCCAAATTCTGGAAGCTTCCAGTCCAGAGAGATCTATTCTCCAGATACAGTTCTGTCATGCACAAGTTCACAGTCTACAACCGATGCCTGAAGTTGAGCAGGATCAACCAGGTATATGGGGGCTACTAGCAGCCTGGGGTCACTGGCCAGTCCGCAGAAGATACATATGGGCACCCCACCGATCTCACCGTGGGGAGTGCCCAGGGAGACATTAGGCATCACAGAACACCTTGGATGCCACGGTCATGTTCAACTGCGGCATCTAAGGAGTTAAAACCTCCAAACAGAACTCATCTCCGACCGGCTGCTACATCATCGGGACCTGAACCAGGTCTCGATCATGTCTCCATGGACACCAGCAGCTATTAGTGCTGTGTTCACGGAGTTCTTAACTCTTGGGGTAGACCCGATTCCCAAATTAGTCAGGTCCATTTATAAACGTCGGCGCTGCACAAAGCCGCCAGCAAATGCCAACGTATATAAACAGTGGGTGGTCGTGAAGGGGTTAAAGAGGACCTTTCATGGATTTGGGCACAGGCAGTTCTATATACTGCTGGAAAGCCGTGAATTCAGCGCACTGTCGGCTTTCCCGATCTGTGGCCCGGTTAAAGAGCTATCGGTACCGTTACCGTAGCTCTTTACAGTCAGAAGGGCATTCCTAACAGTCTGTCAGGAACGTCCTTCTCCACAGCAGCGCCTATCGCTCTGTACAGTGTGAGCGGGGAGGAATGCCCCCTCCCTCTGCTCACAGTGCTCGTCCATAGACGAGTATTATCAGGAAAACAATATTTCAATTTATATGGAATGGAAGACGCCATCGCATTCCTCACTCGGTGATGCTGGTGGGGAAGTTGGAGGGGGGTTTAGCGGTTCTACTGCATTACCACTGGGCTGTTCACTTACATAGCATTCCATTCTGGGCAGCACCCCAAGTGTTCACGAAGTGGGTTGAAGTAGAGAAGCTCTGGTTGGCACCTGTTAACCCCAATGCGTTTTTGTGGTCCTGCTCTCCCCCTCTACCATCTGCCCCACTATTGGGCTCCATCCACTTCACTTTAGCCATCTGGATCACCTGTACTAAAATCTTCCACCTGGTTTCCCCGCGATCATCTATGATTTCCTTCCTCTATAACCCACTCCTCCCGAGTGGACTCCCGGCTGCTACGGTCTGGCCTTGGAGCAGGTTTGGTCTTTTCAGCTTTGCTGATTTGGTGGACCCGTTGACCTCGGAGCTCAGGTCCTTTGATTATTTCACCTCAATGATGCACTCACCTACCTTGGAGTGGTGCCACTATCAACAGATAGTCTAATTTTTCATGGGCAGAGAGGAATCTGACCCACTTATGCGCTGTTCACATCAAGGGCTCCCTGAACACAGTAGCAGATCAGTTGAGTTGGGGAATTACCGTATCAGGAAAATGGTCCCTCAATCTAGAATTGTTCCAACAGATCGTCCAAAGATGGACTCTCCCGGAAGTCGATCTTATGGCAACCCGACTCAATGCCAAGGTGGAGAAGTTCTGCTCACTGTATCAGGAATCCCTTGGCAGTGGATGCCCTGTCCATCCATGGAGGTTCAGGCTGGTATACATATTCCATCCAATTTCCATCATACCCAAGGTATTGATGAAAATCAGACAGGACCAAGTCTCAGTGATTGCCATCATCCCGTTCTGGCCGAAAAAGACTTGGTTTGCCTAGCTCATGAGTATAGGCGTATACTAGAGGCTTCCCCCTTCCAAATCCTGGATACCCAAGGAGAACTGAGATGCCAGAATCTGAGGAGATTCAACCTGACAACCTGGAGGTTGACCAGTCCCTATGGAAGGATAGAGGACTGTCAAGTGTCGTCCTGAAGACTGTCGCCTGTGCCAGGGCAGAGAGGACTAACAAAAGTTACCATAGGATTGGTAACATATTTAAATCCTGGTGTCCGGATCATAGCACTCCTCCAATGCCCCAGTGGGGGTGATCCTGGATTTTCTTCAGGACGGTCTAGACAAATGATTTCTGCTTCCACCTTGAAGGTGCATGTTGCCGCTTTGTCCGCCTGTCTTGGGAGGTGTTTATCTCAACACTCTCCAGTGAGTGCTGTTATTAAAGGAGCTATGAGGATCAGGCCCTCGGTAGCTGCTCCTGTCCATCAGTAGGACCTAGGCACGTTCCTATCGGCATTTTGTGATCCGCCATTTGAGCCTCTAGAGGATGTTGAGTTGAAGTTTCTATCCTTTAAAACCACGTTCCTCTTGGCCATTACATCTGCCAAGAGGGTAAAACTCCAGGCGTTTTCCTCAGAGGAGCCTTACATTTCTATGTTTGATAACAGGGCCCAACTAAGGTTCCTTCCAGGGTTCAGGCCTAAGGTGCCTTCCCTGGCTAATATCAACCAGTTGGTATCCCGGTGTTTTGTCCAGCACCTAACTCTCCTGAGGAGATAAGACTCCATACTCTGGACCTGGTTAGGTGCCTGAGGATTTACCTGAGCCGTACATGCCCGTTTAGGGATCGCCTTATTAATTTTCTGGGAAGACAGAAGGGCCTTAAGGCCTCTAAGACTTCTATCTCCAGAGATTTCTGAGCTCTTATCAGTCGGTTTAATTGAATTTGGCTGATAAGGGCTGAGATAGGGAGTCCCTTACCTCTGTATGTAATGCAAACTGACTCAAATCCAGCTCTGCTACATCAACTTCACACTGTGGTAATTCATTTACAACCAATCCCGTGCAAGTGAAACCCCACCCACCTATGTGCGGAGAAAAGCAGGAAGTGAATAGAGCACAACAGCCTGCAGGTTAGTGAACAAGCATCATGGGAATACCCCTTTAAGTAAAATTCTCCACTTTGTAGATAATGTATTCTGACCTATGTATTTATATTTTTTGCACTTGCATTATTGCAGCTTACATTTTGGATCCACAATCTTTAACCCTGTCCCGCCGATGGCATTTTTTGATTTTCGTTTTTGACTCCCCTCCCTCTAAACCCCATAACTTTTTTTATTTCTCCGCTCCCAGAGCCATATCAGATCTTAATTTTTGCGGGACAAATTTTTCTTCATGATGCCACCATTAATTATTGTATATAATGTACTGGGAAGCAGGGAAAAAAAATTCAGAATGGGGTAGATTTGAAGAAAAAAAAAAATGCATTTCTGCGACTTTCTTACGGGCTTTGGTTTTATGGCGTTAACTGTGCAGCCAAAATGACATGTCCCCTGTATCTCTGTTTCGGTACAGTTCCAGGGATACCAAATTTATATGGTTTTATTTACATTTTGACCCCTTAAAAAAAATCCAAAACTGTGTTAAAAACAGCGGTTTGGCACTTTTGACTATTTTTCCCGCTACGGCGTTTACCAAACAGGAAAAATATTTTTATAGATTTGTAGAACGGGCAATTTCGGACACAGGGATACCTAACATGTATGTGTTTCACAGTTTTTAACTACTTTTATATGTGTTGTAGGGAAAGGGTTTTTTTTTTTTGCATTTATTAGACCCCCTAGGGGTGTTGAACCCCAGGTGGTCTGATCACTAATGCAATGCTTTACAATGCTAATGCACTGCAAAAAAAATCATCCTCTCTTTTGCAGGCTGTATATACCAGCTTGTAAAGGCTCCCGGCTGTCATGCCAACGTGACGTCAGCCCTGGAGCATGCTCCAGGAGCCGGCAATCACCGGCAAAATGGCCACACCCATGCACCGCTGGAAAAAATGGCGCCTCTGACCGTGGCGCTGGAGGGGTTAATGCCTCCGATTGGTCTGGGGACCGATTGGAGGCATTAGAGCCGGTTGTCTACTGCTTAAAGCAGTAGACACCCAGCGGCTATGGCGGTCGCCATAGTTACAGACCCGACATGCGCCATACTATTACGGCGCATGTTGCGAAGGGGTTAAAATATTGTGCATACTTCTATAAATTTGGTGAATTATAACATTACACTCTTCAGCTCCTCTGACCCCTCTATGGTATATGTGTTAATCAGGATTACTCAGTACTTTTTGTGCTTTTCTCACTGTGACTCCCACTTATGTATTGTTTTCTCTGTTTTCAATTGATTTTAAACAGCTACTTGAGCAAAAAAAAGTATTTAACCCCTTCCCGACATGCGCCGTAATAGTACGGCGCGTGTCGGGTCTGTAACTATGGCGACCGCCCGGGAGCCGGGCGGCCGTCATAGCCGCCGGGTGTCTACTGCTTTAAGCAGTAGACAACCGGCTCTAATGCCTCCGATCGGTCCCCGGACCGATCGGAGGCATTAACCCCTCCGGTGCTGCTGTCAAGGCGCCATTTTCCCGGCGGCGCATGGGCGCCGCCATTTTGGCAAGGTTCACCGGCTCCTGGAGCATGCTCCAGGGCCGACGTCATGTTGCCATGACAGCTGGGAGCCTTGTTAAAGGCGCCCAGCCGGTCTGCAAATTCTCTCTTTTGCAGGCTGGTGTATGCAGCCTGCAAAAGAGATGATGATTTTTTGCAATGCATTAGCATTGTAATGCATTGCATTAGTGATCAGACCCCCTGGGGTTCAACACTCCTAGGGGGTCTAATAAATGCAAAAAAAAAAATAAAATATAAAAAGTATTAAAAGTTCAAATCACCCCCCTTTCCCTAGAACAAATATAAAAGTAGTTAAAAACTGTGAAACATATACATGTTAGGTATCCCCACGTCCGAAATCGCCCGCTCTACAAATCTATAAAAATATTTTTCCTGTTCGGTAAACGCCGTAGCAGGAAAAATAGTCAAAAGTGCCAAACCGTTATTTTTTTTCACTGTTTTGATTGCTAAAAATTTGAATAAAAAGTGATCAAAGCAATAACATTTCCCAAAAATGGTAGAACTAAAAAGTACACCCGGCCCCGCAAAAAAAAGACGCCCTATGCATCCCCGTACACCTATGTATAAAAAAAGTTACGGCCGTCGGAATATGGCGACTTTTAGAAAAAAAAAAAAACACCGTTTTGGAATTTTTTTTAGGGGTCAAAATGTAAATAAAACCATATAAATTTGGTATCCCTGGAACCGTACCAAAACACAGAATATAGGGGACATGTCATTTTGGCTGCACAATGAACGCCGTAAAACCAAAGCCCGTAAGAAAGTCGCAGAAATGCATTTTTTCTTTGTAATCCACCCCATTCTGAATTTTTTTCCTGCTTCCCAGTACATTATATAGAATAATTAATGGTGGCATCATGAAGAAAAATTTGTCCCGCAAAAATTAAGACCTCATATGGCTCTGGGAGCGGAGAAATAAAAAAGTTGTGGGGTTTAGAAGGAGGGGAGTCAAAAACAAAAAACGAAAATCAAAAAATGCCATCGGCGGGAAGGGGTTAACAAGATGAGCAAGTACTATTCGAAACAGCCGTTTCGATTAGCACGCACCCAAAGGAATGAATGGAAGCTACGTCCATTCATTTCTATGGGTGTGTGCTATTCAAAACTGGAGTTTCAACTAGTACTCGCTCATCTCTAGTAGCTAATAAAGTGTATTTTTGTGGACATTATCCATTATTTTACTAGCCTTGATACTAGATAGTTATATCAATGTGTTTTGAAGTATCTGTTGGCCATCAACTCTAGTGTTGAGTATTTGTAGATTTAAAAAAAAAAAAAAAAAAAAAAAAAGAGCTTTTTTGCGATGTGGAGCCTTAGCATATGTTTAAAGGGTTTGTAAAAGGGGTTGTCCGGGATAAAAAAAAAAAAAAAAAATATAATTAACCCCAAAACTAAAACCCCTCCACCCACCTAACTAAAAATGTATAATTACCCATATCCCTGGGATGATCATGTGCCCACACCACGCACACTTTCTGATAATACCGTGACGTTCAGTTTCACGACTTCCAAAAAGTTACATCACCTGTACTTCATTAGTCTGGAGGTGGCTGCGAGACATGCACGGTAGAGATTTCACTTACGAACTGTGTGCAGTTATGTTTAGTGCATTTCTACACACTGAGAAAAAGGCCACATGGTGGCTCAGTGGTTAGCACTGCAGCCTTGCAATCCTGGTGTTCAAATCCCGCCAAGGACATAAAAAAAAACATCTGCAAGGAGTTTGTATGTTCTCCCCGTGTTTGCATGGATTTCCATCCCATATTCCAAAAAAGACATACTGATAGGGAAAAATGTACATTGTGAGCTCTATGTGGGGCTCACAATCTACATAAAAAAAAGCCACATTTATCTCGTCAGGAGAAGCAATGGTTCCCTGCAGGAAGTGTAGACTTGGGGACCACCAGCAGACTTAGTTCTTAGGGGGCTCAACCAAAGTTTCCTGTTATTAGCCTGTACCACAACTTCTTCACTGAAATCTTGCATTTCACTGAAATTAAGGATTAGCTGTGCATTACTGAGGATTTTCCATATATTAGCTTCCCCTATAGGACAGTGCATACCAATAGCCCCGTTTCAGGTTCATGCGCACACATTTATGGGGAATATGCCCATGGTGCAAGATTTTAGTAAAGCCCTACTACACAGGGCGCGGGTGCTCTCTCTCTCCTCTCCTCTCCCCCCCCCCCAAAGAGCCATAGATTTTTTAAGGAAGTTGGGCAAAAATTTAATTGAAGGGCAAGAACTAGTTAAAGAATAGACAGCTGACAGACACCATTATATAGTTAATGTAGTCAGCTTTTCTCATGCTCCTAACCAGAACAACAAACACCCCGACACTAGTGTTAGGCTAGTATCAGATATTTTGAGACCAAATATATCATCGTTCACTACAATACCCAAGTCCAGTCTAGTGCTTACCGTAGCTCATCATGGAAGCTTTACTCTTCTGGCAATTTCTACAGCAGCCACTTTCACACTCGTATCTGATGGGTTCTCCAAAAATAGCAAGGAACACTTAACAGTATTCAGTCAATTGGGAAATGGGTCTCCTTTTCACAATAATGAAGTCAACCAAACTAACCCCATAATTTGAAGGATTACACATACAAATTAGAGGGGCACCAATAGGTTATGTTGCAGAAAAGAAGTTATTAATGCTTAAAAGTGTAAGTTGTATGCAAAGTAACTTTAGTCATAGTGGGCAGTCTCAGTGAAGACAGTTTACTTGCCAATAAAGTTTACTTTCATTCAACTGAAATTTCAGTCCTCTCACTGTGACATCACAAGGGAGATGTCAGTCACAGCAAGAAGACATTAGCAAGTAAAGAGTGGGACTGATTATATGGCTACTGATGCCCTATCCCTTTGGAGGTTAATGGACAAGCCTTTTAACCAAATTTTTTTCCTTATAAATTCTCCTGTCACCATCTCTAAAGATAAATATGGAATTCTATACCTTCACTCTGGCCACTAAGCCCAATATCACAGATAGGATTACAATACAAAGTAATTGCTCTAACACTTAATGTCAGATGTTTTCTCCCATTCCATGCCCAAAGAATGCATAGAAAACTCCCTTGGAGTTGGCTCCAAATGATTGCTGCCTATGGCCAAGAGCCCCCGCCTCCAAAAAAAAAAAATGCAGTTTCATTATCTTGTTTTATTAAACATATTTGGTGATACATTGCTTTAAGTGCGAATTATACTTCCAAGCATTTGTTTTCTGGCATTTGAGTCACTGAGTTTTGTTATAAGTGTTACATTTTGGCTCCTTTATGTGAAATCCTGCATTTCTTTACTCTGCTTCTAAGCATATGGGATTGTGCAGACGAGAAAATAAGTGTAGGTCTTTTGAAGCAATTATATCAGACAAGTGAAACTGCATTATTATAATATGCAAATTCTTAGGCTAGGATCATATCTGCATCAAAGTCTCTGCTGCAGCATTACACATGCTCATAAACAATGAGAAAAGGGTACAGCTCTCAAAACTGAAGAAATAAAAAGTAGTTCCTATAAAGAAGCCAAAATGTATTAAATTGCAAGATATATGCCCAACGCTGTCAGACACAAAAGTGGTTAGGAAATTAGTTTGGGATGGGCCATTACAACTGTGTTCCAAAATGCACACTTGCTGGAAGTGAAATGGATCTGCCAGATTGAAACTAGAGCAGCAGGCACAGAACAATTGGTCACATTTGACTAGAGCAGCAAGTGCCATTACAGTCAGGCCAGTTTCAGGAGGGGGGGGTGGGGGGGGGTTGAGTTTTGGTGCCTGACATCCCATTTAGTCTGTACTGTCAGGAGGGCAGAATCATGGAGCAGACAAGGGGTGTAATTGAGCTCTGACAGGCTGCCTTTGATACACACCCAACTGCCCTTCTAAAATTAGAGTTAATTAGAACATTAAACACCAAAACAAACTGATTACTCGAATGGTAGGGGCTAGAGAAAATTCCAACTGTGCTGGAATCAGAGCAGTGCCTACTAACAGATGCAAAAGCTGGAATTGGAGATGAAAGGTCCCCTTTAAATAAAATACTAAATTAGTGTTCTAACACTAGATGCATAGATTAAATACTTTAGTTATACAAATTGGAGGATTCTACTATAACTGTCAAAAAAAAAAAAAGTCCACCTGCAGTAATTTACACCCCCCCCCCCCATTGATGTGTTAAGAAAAGTTATGGATGTGTCGCTTAAGAGTTCCAATACAAATTTTCATTTGAACGTACAAACAATTAGGGCAACACGGTGACAAGTACAGAATTTGTTTTATTGTAAATGCAATTTTAGTTCTATATATTATGGAATACTTGATGCCAAGACAACTCATTGCTGACCTTAACCCCGAGAACCATTCAACTCAAAGTGATCACTTATACTCCATACAACCAGTCTCAACATGCACTTCACATTCAAACCACAAGCTGAAACGGGTTACTCAAAGTTGATTTTATTTCAAAAGCTTTGATAGCTTCAAAAATGTAATGGTGAATTTGCACATGTAAAATACCTTACAATACATTAGAATCCAAAAGGTACCAAAAAGTACAGTAAAATTAACACTTCCAAATTTGGAAATGTATGACACAAACAATACAAAATAAAAAGGTGGAAGTTGACACTGGTTCCCTAGGATGAGGCCTTCTGTACAAAAGGAGTCAGAGTCCATACTTAGCTCCAAGAGGCAGTCCCTAGATGCAGAGCTGCAGTTTTAAGCAGACCCCAAATCAGCTGTCTTTACCTAGTGATAGAATCATGTATGCATGTTAAAAACTTCAGCATATATGCAAGCCTGGATTAAAGGAATTATTTAGTTTTTAGTACTGCATACCTGAAGAAATGTTCAATATGGCTTGTAGTTATTTTGATGGCCACCACGTCTGGGAGCTTTTCCATAATTTGCACTGCCCTGACCTACCGTAAAAGAAAACAATCATAAAGGCCTTGTAGGGCAGATTCTACACTGCTCAGTTTGTACCAATGATGAATTGAGGTGTTTTGGTTGATCAGTTACACTTACTGTAATCATAACCTGGTCCATATCCATAATACCCATATCCAGAGTAGTCATAGCTTCCATAGCCACCATATCCCTGTTGACCATAGCCATATCCTTGATTGCCATAACCTTGGTTCCAGTAATTGTTATATCCTTGATTCCAACTCTGTCCTTGACCTAAGAAATATTTGTCAGCATTAGTGGCACTTATATTTTATTAATATGGGAGCAAACAAAAGACCGTTCCCCTGAAGGCATGCTGAAGAGAATTTTGCCTGGAAGCCTGATGTGTACTGTAAATTTATTTATTACTGACTTTTATGAACAGTCACCATCACTGTTCTATGACTACAGCACTAAGACCTCATGCACATGGCCATATGTATGGTCAGTGCAGTAGTATTTTAGTGACTTCTCAATGGTGTTATGGAGGCACAGACAAAAACCCTGCTTGGGGGCTCACTACTTGAGTGGGCATGGATCCCTGCAGCAAAATGCCTGTAGAGCTTGCAGTGCATAGGATTTATGTATACCCCCTTCCCAAAAAAGTTACAGGTGGTAACAAGTCAGTTACATTTCTTGACAATACATACCTTTACCACCTCGTCCACCTCTTCCACCAAAACCTCCTCGTCCTCCATACTGTTGCTGATATACTTCTTTAGGTTGGGCTATTTTTATCTCACACTACGTATGAATAAATATATATTAGTTCTCCTTCACATATCAACCAGCTTTAATAAACCTAAACAATCTCAAAATTACATATAATATTAATAAATATATATATATATATATATATATATATATATATATATATATATATATATATATATATATATATATATATATATATATATATCTCTCAACGGAAAAATGGCCTAAGCCCAAAAATCAATATTGTGAGAAAAACGAAATTTAAAGTTTTAGCCTAAAGCAAACTGGCATTATTGTGGAATATATCTATCCAATGTAATCAGCTAATGAACACCGTTAATCCTAATCATAAATTGTATTATTTATTAAAAAAATTGCAGCTTCATGTATAAATATTATTTATTTATTAATTACTACTATTAAACGATGAAGAATAATAATTACCTGCCTCCCTTTTCGGCGCTAAATATGTGCAAAAGTCGATTTAGAGCTTTTAAACAATAAGACAAAGTTTTTACACTAATATAAACAGACCGGAAGTCACGATTTCAATGAAAAAATGACCAACGAGAGTGAAGTAAGTTTGTATTGGACTTAGGCCATTATTCCATTGAATGTAAATTCTTCTGCATTGAAATATATGGACTTAGGTCATTAATCCTAGGTACCTTGTAAACCCAATGCATAGAACGAGGTACAAAGAAGCTTTCTAGGTACTAATTTTAAGTATGACAAAATGTGGACTTAGGCCATTTTTCCGTTGAGCTCTTCATATATATCTCTTCACTGCTTACAGCAATTCTTAGCAACAATTGCACTCAACTACAGTAGTTGTCTCCCTATCTTCTGACAGTGATCTTTCACCTACAGACAAACTTCTGCTGGAGTCATGCAGTGTTCATAGAAGGTGTTGCAAAGAGTACTAAAGATTGATTTGCAAAGCACATACCAGCAATATAAGGCTAGACCAAGTTTATGTTAAAGGGGGGGGGGGGGGGGGGGGTTGTTACTCTCACCCATGGATTGATTCATGTGGCCCTAATCCAGTGACTGTTGCAGAGGTATATGCCAATATACAAATCAACTCCTTTGACATTGCCCTATGGAGAAAAGCAGCAACATTCCTATTGCCTTGAAGTTCTCTTTTGTAAATTGAATAAAAACCATGACCTCAGCAGCAGATGTACCATTTCAGAAAGTTTGAGTACACTATACAAAGCAAAGCATCAAAGACTACAGCAACACCAGTACCGTTAAGCTAACTAATGTAAAGCTTACCTTGCTGCCGCTGACATTATGGAACTTCTTTTCCAAAATCTTTTTTACAGGCTCTTCTTCCTTGAATGTAATGAAGACAAAGCCTCTTCTTTTATTGGTTTTTGGGTCCATGGGAAGTTCAACTGCTTCAATCTGAAAATAAATATTTAAGGAACTTAATAGAAGCAAACTAGTCCTTAGGCAGATCGCACACAGATGTCAATGAATAGGAGTTGCAGAAGCATGGCTGCAAAACTGGACAGGAATAGGACCTGAGTTTTATGGCTAGAACACAAGACAGTGTAATTCATGGTCATATGCATGGGCCCCCAGAAATGAATGGGTTTTTCCAGATGGCACACTGACAAGCATGCTAGTAACCTAGACAGCACACAGACATGTGCAAGGGGGTTTAACAAGGGACAACATGGTGGCTCATATTACAAATACTGGGGGGGGGGGGGGGGGGGGGAGTATATTGCTATATGAGGCTCACAATCTACATAAGTTTTACAATGATTTTTACCTTAAACAATTTTAACCCTTTAAGTACCGACCCAAAATATGTAAATTCTGTATGCAACTTGGAAACTACTAGTCTCAAAATCTGCCTTAAAAAAAAAGGGCTCCATTTCATTTGAATGGGAACCACTTTTTTTCCCCTAGCTAGCAGGAAAAAGCAGCAACATAGCCACAGTATCCATGGCGTGAGACTCACTCCCAAATAGGCCCATTCAGTTAAGCCTAATCAGGAGCGGGATGCCACGACAGGATGCCCGTGCACTGCATCCCATCGCAGCTAGCTTCACGGACAGTTCACAGTGGAAAAAGTTTCCAACGTGTGAACATATCCCACTACTAACACTCATATCCTTATCCAAATAGGAAAGGATAAGCTGAAGGTTCCATGATGAACAATGGTGCAAATATCAGGCTGCTGCAGAGTGCAGGCTAGCCTTAGATAAAAGATCTACAAGTGAGTGGAACCCAAGCTGTTAAGAATCAACTGTACCCATTACACAGCCCATGAACCATCTGCTCTCAACACCATATATCAAAAGGCTAGACATCTTTGGTGTCAAAAACAAACCCACAAGACACTTAACCCATGTTACTCTGTGCTGTACTTTAACATGCAGATTTTGCATCCGCAGAATAGGATTTCATGTGCAATACCCAACTGCACATAGTCAAGCACCAATTACAACTGCTTAAACCTAACTGCAATGCAAAGGTTTAGATACAGCTGAAGTTACCACATTTAATAAGACTATTTCCAAAACAGCCATAATATGCACAAATTTCTGTATAACGTATAGCTAACCATAATTGCTGTTAGAAAGCAGACTGACCTGGCGTTTAAGTTCTGCAGGATTTGTTGGGTGGTATATGTCCAAAGAGAAGCACTTTTTCTACTGATTTTAATATTAGCTGTAGCTATAACAATGCATGCTCTGTCCTTCCTCAGTTTTCCCCTTGGGTTGAACACTCCCAAAAGTGGAGAGCATTTAAGAATTTGGTAGTCTGGACCTTAAGGCTGAACAACTTCAGACTTGCAGAAACTATACAATTGTCATTTTCAGAACTTGAGCGATTTACAGTAAGCTAACATACATAACAGTGTATTATGCCTGCTGTAAAGCGGTCAGCTATTTTAAATGAATGGCAGCTATTGGAAACATTGTTGTGCCTCACACTTGCTACAGCATCACAAAGAAATGGTGGAAGTGTTCACATGTCCTTGAAGAATTATTTAAAGTGGTTGTCCCATCACAAGGATCCTATCTATACTGCTTGTTAATGTGAATGTAAGACTTTTCCTAAATAGGCAGAGGAGTGGAACAGCATCACTCCTGCCGCTGCTGGCTTCATGAAAGGGCAGGAGCATAGTGATGTTGCAGGCACCTGTGCTGGCGTCTAACCCTCCCCGGCATCCGCCTCTCTATTACAGTGGATGCTGGGTCTGTATTTGCATTGTGAAGGCTAGACTGGTCTCACCATCTATATGTAACCCCACCCACCAATGACGCAACAAAGCAGGAAGACAGAAGATTTTACAGCAACGAAGACTGGCGAGTATGCGACGTGGGAATACCCCCTTTAAAGAGGACCTTTCATGTCCTTGGGCACATGTGGTTTTATATACCGCTAAAAAGCAAACAGTGTGCTGGCTTTCCTATTATGTGCCCTGGAGCAAGAGATATCTGTGCAGTTACTAGTAGCTTTTTATTGTCAGAAGGGTGTTCTTGATAGTCTGGCTGGGCTCTGAGCAACGCCCCTCCTGACAATATTGTCTGTAGCTCTATACTGTCAGAGGTCCCCTCTGACAGTTCCTTACCGCCCATCCATGACTGAGTGGTGAAGAAGTCCATCCCCCCTCCCCCCAACTGTACTGTCCATAGACTAGTACAAAGAGGAGTAAGGAACACCCCCTCTGACAGTATAGAGCAACGACAGTGTTGTCAGGAGTGGTGTTCCTCAAAGCCCACTATCAGCTTTCTAACAGTATATAAAACCGAATGCGCCTAAGGATATGAAGGTCCTTAATATTTATCAGAGGAAGGGGCCATTTTTCCCCCACTAAAACCACCCTCTAGCAGTGAACAGGTTGCAGGAGGAGGATTAGACACCCTGTCTCACACACACCTTAAAAGTGCCTGCTTAAGGAAAATAAACTAAGACAATACGCTTTTAAGTTAACATTGGATAACCCTTAACACCATCTAATTTATATGGAGATCTCATAGCAGGTGGTTGGGAAGGACAGATCAAGCCGGATTAACACCTTACACTTTTGTTCCCAGAGAAACTTAGTGATGCAATGAACACATGCATCCTTGACAGAGTCAAGAGTGCATGCATCATCTGGGACAAGTAGACAGCTATCTTATGTGTATTGCCAGCCAAATGCCTACAAGATGGACATAATGGATGAAAATGAAAGTTACTGTATACTGCAAAGAGTATTACTAAGAGGATGTCTGCCACCAAATCCTGCTGCATTTAACTTCCACCAAAAATTTAGGGAGAAGGCCTATGAAGTTGCTTATAGGCAGTTGCTTTCCCCTCTTTTGGTGCTATCAGTTTTCAGTACGATCCAAGTATGAATAGTTTAAGATCGTGTACAGTGAAAGTCAGACAGGAGCATCCAGTACTAGCAGATTATGTTTTTGACGTTAACTGCTAAAGTGTAAAACTGGCAACAAAAAATAAAATAAATGGTGTGAAGCTAGGTTTAGATAAATTTCCTGCAAATATGAAAATTATATAAAACATACCTCTCCAAAAGTTACAAAGTATTCCCTTATCTTATCTTCTCCAGCTTCTGGATTCAATCCACCAACAAATATTTTCTTTATTGGGTCTTTTTTCATCGCCATTGCCTTTTTAGGGTCAATGAGCCTTCCATCCAATCTGTGTTCTTTTTGCTCAAGAACCTGAAATTCAGAGTATTGTATAAAATGCACCATTTAGATTATTCCTGTTACTATGATGGCTTACAGTCCACAAGAGGAGAGAAAAGGAGATGGCAGGTAGGGATGTAAATTTCTTACAAGTCTATTGGAGGCAGGGTTATGGTGGGTCAGTCATCATGAAGAGGTGGGAGTTACAGGTTAAACTTGTAGAAGGAAAAAAGCAGGGGGGCACTCACCCACCTGAAGACATTTCTTAAAACTTTGTTTCCTTTATTAGAACATGGTGGTTAAAACAAACTGGAGGAAGAAATGACATGCAATGGCGTGGGCAACAGCTGTTTGGCGCCAACCCTAGGCACTTTCTAATAAAGGAAATAGTTTTAAGAAATATCTTCAGATGGGTGAGTTCCCCCCTGCTTTTTTCCTTCTAGAAGTTTGGCATTGTCAGTCTTTCTTGAGATGTTGAGCACTACTTTGAAGAATTTCATTTGACCGTTCATATGAGCATGCTGTCTAAATTGCAAGATATATCTACAACTTTTTGATTTTAAGCGATAGCGCCACTTTTCTTGTGAGTTACAGGTTAGTTTAGCAAGTGGGGAGAACTTGGGTGTTGTAGCAAATTCTACAGTACAGCAGAATATTTGTAGATTGATAGGGATAATATTCTGTTTTTGCCAGATAGAAGGGGTATCAGACCAGACAAAAATGGGAACAGATTAGGGAAGACATTCTATGCAATTTTTATTTTAAGCTGGATCCAGTGGCTACCCATGGATAGAGCGGAGAGTGTATTGACAGTGGGATGTGTGAAGTTGGGAGGCCACAGAGATGTTGCAGAAATTCCAAATGGTAGCAAGGGTATGGTTTAATTCAATGGGAATGCACAACCTTTTGCCCAATACCAGAACCCCTGGTTATGCAAAGTTAACACCCACATCCCCCCCTCCCCAAAGTTATAGGAATGCAAAACAAATGGGCAAAAAAAAAAACTCGCCAAAAAAACAAACCTTGTCAACACTTGAGGCATCTTTAAACAGGATAAAACCAAATCCTCTAGATCGCCCTGTGTTAGAATCCATCTTGATAGTACAATCTGACACCTCTCCAAACTTCGAAAAATAATCTTTCAAGTCTTTCTTGCTTGTATCCCAGCTGAGACCTCCAACAAACATTTTTCTGAAATAAAGTGTGTCAATTTAGGGAACACTATAAAGAATTCACAGAAAAAGTCTAGGAGCTCTATAAAGGAAAGACAAAATTTAGAGCCAACTTACAACCCAAAACCCATCACCAGTTTAGAAATTATCAAATGTGCAGTCTCAGATTTTAGTTTTACACAACAAAGTGTTAACCCCACACAATTTAAAGGAATCCTGACTTAACATTTTTTTTTTCTGAGCAACACATTGGACTAGCCTTAAGAAAGGCTATTCTTCCCCCTTTCGTTGTCTTCTGTGCCGCCGTTCCATAGGAATCCTGTTTGTGTCGCTATGCAAATGAGTTGTTTTACAGCACTGGGGGCAGGTCCCAGCGCTTAAAAAGCACTGGGGCGTCCCCAATGCTGCAAGAGAACTCTCTCCAGCGCCACCTCCATCTTAGTCAGCAACATCCTCTTTTACAGCACAGGTTTCATACTTCTAGGCCTCAGGCAGAGCAATCTGTTCTGCCAGAGGCCTACAAGTCTGAAACCTGCGCCAGAAGAAGAGGACGCTGCTGACCAAGATTGAGGCGGTGCTGGAGAGAGTACTCCTGCAGCATTGGGAACAACCCCAGTGCTTTTTAAGCGCTGGGACCCGCCTCCAGTGCTGTGAGAACTCATTTGCATACCGACAAAAACCAGGATTCCTACAGAACAGCAGCATAGAGAAGACAACGAAAGGTAGGAGAAGAATAGTAGCCTCTCTTGGCTATTCTGACGTGTTACTCAAAAAAAAAGTTTGAAAGATAGGATCCCTTTAAGAAAAATGGATAAGTGTCAAAGGGTGTTTTCCAATAACCCCCTGTCTGATCAGAGACACGTGGTAGTGTTGGAACCCCCAACAATGAGACTTCTCACCTATCCTGTGTATCCCAACTGAACTCCAAGTTATCCCCCATCGAAAGGATAGGGATTGTGTTGTCAGGAAACCACCTAATGTTTAAATTACATTTTTAAAGTTTAACATTGTGTTTTTCATTTACCAAAAGTAAAAAAAAATAAAAATCCAGCAGTTACAACTTTTGTGACAGAGTCCAAAACACTATGATTTACCTATAGACCAACCATGAGCCATAAACAGATTTTACATCTATAAATGACAGAGCCTCCACATCAATTAGCTGTAGAGAACTGTGGATGAGCCCAATATTCTAATGCACACCGTTCTACAGACCGTTCTGCTTCTGGCCCCATACAGCCAACCTACAAAGTTGTAGCTAGGTTACCATTCACTTTGTTAGGAGCAAATCTGCAGTAACACTGTAAGGTCACTACATGGATTCACTCTCTGACTCCATACACAGTATAATAGTACAATCCCCAAACAGCTGATGGGTGCAAGGGCCAGGTGTCAGCACCATCAGATATTGATGGCCTATGCCAACAACTCCAACTAAGACTATACACTTGTCAGAGACACCAAGCTGTTAGTAGCATTAGGAGTGCACATTTAAAATGCTGAAGTGCCATACAGCACAATGTGTCATTGCATTGTATGACAATGTTGAAAAACCTGTGTAGGTAGATAACTTACTAAAAAAAAGTTGTAAACAATTTTATGAAAGGGCCTGATGAAAAGCTGCTTTTTGGAGCCAAAACCAGGAATGGATTGAGCAGAAGTACAAGTGCTTCCTTTGCCATTCTTTGGTTTAGCTCAAAAACCACAGCCAAAATCTTCACCAGCAACAAAAAAAAGTTTATCAGAAGCAAGATATGCAACAGTGCCTGGTAAACCTATACAACAGTGGGACATTTCATAGCTCACAATAGATTGTGTATTTACAACCAAAGGAGAAAAAAAAAATGAATATGAAATTATGTATATCATATCCAGTTTGATCAGAGAGCTCTGCCAGTGATTGCATAAGCACAACTTTAGGTTTGAGATCAGAACATGGCTGTGCCAAACAGCACCATACTGGTCAATGAATTGAAATACAAACTATGGCAAAGCATGGCACTTTTTACACTCTACATATAACTATTGCAAGCTTGGCAGCAATTTGCAATGAGCCATGCCTAGTGTCTGTTGACTTGCAAAAGTGTGAAGTTAAAGCGTAACTAACAAATTTTGTCTGTGAAATTGTGTTTTTACAGTATTTCCCTGTTTCTGTCTTAATGAAAGTTACTGTAAAAGAGTCAACGTGAGGGGAGGGTCACATTTATATATCAGACATTAAGTTTACAAACTTGCTTTTAGAGTCATGAAAGGAGAGTCTTTTATATGACACTAAGGTTACAGAGCCAACCTTAGAAATCACTGGTTGAAAACAGAATTGGGATTTCATATTTTACAACTGCCTAAAAATATCCTAATCCCAACTGTTCCCAACCAGTGAAAACTGTAACAGATTGCACTAAAATTTTCAATCAATTTTTTAAGGTCTAAAAAGTGTTTGCAATGACCCTCCCCTCATTTTCTCTACATTTTACACAGCACCGTACACAGTAACTTTCATTGAGAGGCAGGAACAGATCTCAAAACAGAAAACGTTAAAAAAAAAAAATGCTGGACTTTACAAAAAAGATCCAAAATCTGTTTAATTACATTGCAAACTGTATCAATGACATTACCAGAAAATCAAGAGTTGTCAGTAGTTGCACTTTAAATGGGTTGTTCCAGATCCAAGAGTATGGATACCCAGCCATAGGATAGGTCTTCAGTATCTAATGTGTCATCCACTGTAGGAGTGGCACCTCCGAAACCATTCACATGAATAGGAGGAGAAGAGCTGCTTCTGGACATACACCTTGTATACAGCTTACAGAAGCTGAATCAGCAGATGGGCAGGGTGTCTGATACCCAGACCCTGCAGCAATCAGATATTAATGACCTATGATTTAGATATGTCATCGGCAGCCAATATCCTTTGGATCTCAGACAACCCCTATAAGCATGAGGTCTTAAAAATAGAAATCTCTAAAAATGCAATTATGTTTAAATTTAGTAAGGTTACAGGAAACACTTTACCTGTAAGTATTTATACCAAAGCTGATGCAAAGCTTAGAAAATAAGGTGTTGTCCATTTCAAGTCCCCCACAACCAATAGCCGATATATGAGGATCCACCGCTCAGTCCCCACAATAATCTTCTGCCTCCAGGTCCCAGTAGCTGTATACATGATATAGGCTTCACACAGTAGCATTGGCACTGTAACCAACACTGCTTCTAGCCAAAGGTCATACCATGAATATAGCTTCAAGCGACCAGAGGCAGGTAGCTCTCCCCTAGTAGTAAACCCCATTTTACAGGGCTTAAAGAGGACCTTTCATCACTTGGAGCACATGCGGTTTAATATACCGATAGAAAGCAGTTAGTGTGCTGAATTCAGTGCACTGTCGGCTTTCACAATCTGTGCCGCAGGTGAAGAGCTATCGGTGCCAGTACCGTAGGTCTTCACCGTCAGAACAGCGTTCATGACAGCCAAGAACGCCCTTCCTCACATCAGCGCCTATAGCGCTGTAATGTGAGCGCTGAGGAACCCCTCCTGATAGTACTCGTCCATAGACAAAATACTGGTGTGGGCGTTCCTCCCCGCTCACAGTACTGTGCTATAGGCGCTGCTGTGAGGAAGGGCGCTCCTGACTGAATTCAGCGCACTGTGTGCCTTCTATCGGTATATGAAACCGCATGTTCCCCAAGTGATGAAAGCTCCTCTTTAAATAAGTGTAACAAAGTGGTCATTTATCTGGCACATCTTCACTTTAACCTGCCACCAAACTGGGTTCCTGGCTGGTCAGGAGTAAACAGACTGACCTGCTGATTCACACCCAGCAAGAACTAGCTTTCTATAGACATTTATGAGAGCCTGTCATTAATGCTCTTACAGACATGAGTCTCAGTCACATAACCAGCCAGGAAGTAAAGGATGAGGGCTCCACTGCCGATAAGCCTGTAGAAAAAACAAAACAAAAACGAAACCCATAGAGTGGAAATATTCATTTTTTGCAGTTGTGCCAAGGGGAGTGCGTTGAACTAACTTGTAATATACATTTACCCATCAGACTTCCTTTTAAAAGAAAACAGGCTGTAAAGCTGCCATTAGCAATGCTTTCACCAAGTATTACCAGGGAAACCCTCCACAGCATGTGGCACTGAAGCATTTACTAGAGGGCTGCATCTCTGGTTTTACACCACAGAAAAACAGGCCTGGTATATCAGGAAAGTGTGATTGCTAGCTATAGAAGAATTGGATCACTAAATTAAAGACAGTTGAGAATGTGATTTTATATGTAGAGAGAACTAATGCACAGTAGAGGGGTTGCCAGAGAACTTATGAGGCCAAGAAAAAACAAAAACACACTAACTTGTCCCCAATGCCATGCACTGCAGACTGGCCCTGCTGCTTCTATATCCATCTCAGAAGTGACCACTGAGACCACACAGCAGCATAAGGGAAGGACTTGGGATGCAAGAATCACCTGTAACATCCCACATCCTTCCCTTTAGCCACAGATTGGCCTCCCTGGGCACTTCCAAGACATCTAAGCAGCAGGACCATACTGTGATTGAAGACACTGGAGCACTGAGGACAGGCGAGCATGTGGCCCCCCCACCCCTATATGAAACAGTTACCTGGACTAGCCCTTTAAGTTCAAATTCCCAACTGTTTTTAACTAGTTTTGTTCTAGCGAGTGCTTACAATCTTGGCTGCATATGAAAGCTTTATAAGGAATGATACAGCCATGTGAGAT
The DNA here is from genome assembly GCF_031893055.1 of Leptodactylus fuscus. Classification (NCBI taxonomy): domain Eukaryota; kingdom Metazoa; phylum Chordata; class Amphibia; order Anura; family Leptodactylidae; genus Leptodactylus; species Leptodactylus fuscus. The sequence continues at coordinate 182,006,105 of NC_134269.1, read as the reverse complement.
GACCAGCTCAGCAATACATATATATGTACAGACAATACCTAGCAATAGCTCAGTTAGAAGGTTGCTAAGGTGACTTACAGCCTATTTTATAATAAAAAGTAAGAAAGTATTGAGCATATTAGAAAGATGTTCAGACACCGACATAAAAGCAGAAAAAGATAGACTAAGAGCAGTAGCCCAAGCCTATCACTGTAAATAGACACCTAGATTACATAATCATATAGCTTTATAGGAAGGTGACTGATACACATTACACTTTAGAAGATTATTGTATGGCATCTAGAACATTGTCACGGCTGCTGCTAGCAACACAGGGATCATATTACATAGTGCACCACAAAAGTCACTTCCAAGCATCGAGGGTCAGGGCCGACCTGAGGTGTCGCCACTGCCTGCGCACCAGAGGCCTGGAAGATCGCTGCATTGCTAGCGCTTACACAGAAAGCCTATTGAGCAAGCCGTCCATAAAGGAGAGCGCTAACCTACAGATAAACCCTCACACAATCGGTAACAAGGCAGGCCCCTCCCCCTACAGCAGATGGCGCCAACAAAAGCAGGGGAACAAAGGATGCACTTAACATCGCATCGATAAATATATACAGTTACCAGAGGAAAGCTCCACAACTTACGCTGCTTGATTTATACTGGGAGAAATATCAGGTACGCACCCTGCGTCCTCCTCGGCTTTGCTGGCATTGATCTGCTCACCCTCGGAACCATTTTGGCCTACCGGCTCCGCGGACTGTTTAGTTTCGGCGGAGTCGCCCTCTGCAGCCTCATGGCCATTTTCTGAGGTTTCCATGTACTGCTGCTCGGTCTCTGACATTGTAGAACAATCGAGCAAGGGGATCACGTCTTTAAGAATAAGAAAAGCCAAGCATTACAGATCAGAAGACGCACATCCGTCGGAGTACATTACATGCGTGAATCACGCAATATACGCAGTAATGGCTGAACAGAAGCGAAGAAAAACCCGCACCACTCAGGAAAACCTACCGTAAAAACAGTCACGGGGTGTGTAGCGTCGATGTAACACTCGGCCTCCTCGATTCCTAACAACTCACGAAGACGCCGCTCGCCCTTGCACGAAACCCCTACAACCAACCGCTTCCTCCAAAATGGTTTCTCGTGAGAATGCCAACTCGTGGCTACCTTTATAAAGCCGGAACGGCGCACCACTGAACACGACCGCTGGCTATTGGCTGAAGCGCGAACAACATCGTCTTATCGCGCTACGTTATTGGCTAGTTTTTATTGCAGAGGTTGAAGGCGGGGCTATTGGTTGCGTTTCATCGCGAGACTTTCCAAGTGGACGGTCCAGTGGAGAAGATCTCATTGTCTGGCGGTGGCGGGGATGGCGTTCACTTAGTAGACCCGTGCACTCGTTAGTTGCGTAGTTTACTAGGCTAGAGGCTCGTTCACATGGAATAAAACTCATTTTTTACTAGGCCTAAGCCTAGTTTCACGTACAAAGTTGTGTTTAAATCGTACACTACGTTTCCTGCCACAAATGGCACTAGTGCTGATAAGGATGACTCCGGGACTGCTGGGACTTACGGAGACGTGTAGTGTAGATCAGTTAATTTAAAGGTGCATTTGAAATTTTCAAATAAAAATTGACCAACCCTTTAAGTTCTGAGAACATCACAAAGGAGCAGATATTAAGCCTACATTCATGTCTCCAGTGCAGAAAATCCTGGTCAAAAATGTCCCACAAAGCCGGGGGCCACACGGTGGCTCAGTGGTTAGCACTGCAGCCTTGCAGCACTGGAGTCCTGGTGTTCAAATCCCACCAAGGGCATAAAACCATCTGCAAGGAGTTTGTATGTTCTCCCCGTGTTTGCATGGATTTCCAACCCATATTCCAAAGACATACTGATAGGGAAAAATGTACATTGTGAGCTCTATGTGGGGCTCACAATCTACATTTAAAAAGAAAAAAAAAATGTCCCACAAAGCCAACAGTTCATCCAGCGATGTAGGTTCATGAACCGCATTGTAGTCTGTGGGGTCCATCGGAGTCCATTACTAGACGGACAGTTTTTCTGGTCTGGCAACAAACCAAATAAAAAGACTTTCCAACACAGGTTACGTGTTAAGCAGGGTTCACACTAGCGTCGGTGTCCGATGCTAATTTTCGCGCAAAATCTTGCGCGGACATTAGCATCGGACACTAGCTGTGTGCGTTGCATTTTGAATTATTTTAAATTGGACATCATGTAGTGTCCTTTTCTATCTGTGTCTGTCCTTAAGTGTCCGTTTACAAAGGTGTCCGTTTACAAAGATGTCCGTTTTTTCAAGATTTTGCGCGTACTTTAGCCTCAGACACTAGCTGTCAGACACTGACGCTAGTGTGAACACCCCCTTAGAGATCCCTACCTAGTCAATCTTAATGTCCACCTCACCAGGCTTTTTTTTATTTTTTTTTATTTGGCATGAACAATGATGTGCCATTATACACTGTATAACCACTGTTACACTTACCGCCAACAGCAGTACATGGCAGGAAACCATCAAAGTCAGTGATTGGCTGCAACAGTCTGATAGAGTATGTGGCACATCATCGCAACAAAAAAGCTACTATAGGCCAAAAAGCGCTGTGGGGAGTAGTACAAGATTTATTTATTTTTTTTATTTTTATTTTGTGACTTGAAGTCACAGCTACCTTGGGGTCACAGTATAACTTCATTAATTTACATTGGTGAAGGAATTGCAGGGGAACATGGTGATCTTTGCACAACAGAAGTAATGGCCAAAGTCACAGTTGTAATCCCAGTCTATTATCAATAGATCCCACTAGCCATTATGCATCCCCATAAGGGTGGATAAGGGCAAAATGAGAATCGGCCTGTCTAACTCTTCTTGATATCATCGACACCCAGGTGACTGTAACTCCTTACTAAATCTGTATTCCCCTTACTAAACTCTCCCCTGCACAATCTATTCTGAATGCAGTGGCCAGGCTCATCTATCAGTCTAGACCAGAGGTTCTCAGACTTATTTCGTCTACCACTCACTTTGAGAATTATTTGCTTGCACCCCCTAAAATTTTTAACCTAGAACATCTTAAAAATAACAATTGCAAACATTAATTTAATTATAGTGTACCATATCAGGCTTATCTGGTTTCTGAGTATAAAATTGCATTTTATTGCTCTCATTAGAACAGTCTCATTTAAAATATAACTTTATAAATAATATTTAGAAAAATAATAAAAATCGATGTAGTGTTGTAGGTAGGTTTTGATTTTAAAAGTCACTGGTCTAAAAAAATATATAGCTCTTCCAAGTTTGAAAAACAATTCACTGATTGAGAGATACTGGAAGAAAAGGATTCTCTAAAACTTCACTTTTAATAAATATTCTTAAAAAATGAAACTGTATAAAAAGGGTCACAATGTAACGTCACTTCTATATGAAGCAAGACTGTAATGCAATCCTATAGGATAGAACACAAAAATCCTATTAATATTATAAATGTGAAAGTTTGTGTGTTTGAATGTTCGGATGTTTGTTCCTCAATCACGGAAAAACCGCTCCACCGATTTGGCTGAAATTTTCCACAAACATAATTAATACACCCGATTAAACAATAGGCTACTTTTCGTCACAATAGCGCACATACGTTTGTGCCAGGACCCCCACAAAACCCAAACTCACACCACCATCTCTGCAATCTCACACACTTTGGACCATAGCAAGCCACAAAATTCCTATTGCCCTCTACAGCCTCGCCCCTAACCCCACACAATCACATATACATATACTGTAACACTTTGCCCCTCACCTTAACGATACTCCAGGAGGCTGTATTTAACGCTCCGGAGCAGCCATGTTTGCCGACCCCCACCACTCTGACAATCCGCGACACCGCCCACCCATGTCAATACCCCTAGGCAGTCTAATAAATGCAAAAAAAAAAGTTTAAAAAAAGTAAAAAAATCTAAAAAAAATTATAAAAAGGATTAAAAATTCAAATCACCCCCCTTTCCCTAGAACACATATAAAAGTAGTTAAAAACTGTGAAACACATACATGTTAGGTATCCCCACGTCCGAAATCACCCGCTCTACAAAGCTATACAAATATTTTTCCTGTTCGGTAACCGCCGTAGCGGGAAAAATGGTCAAAAGTGCCAAACCACCGTTTTTTCACTGTTTTGATTCTGATAAAAAATTGAATAAAAAGTGATCAAAGCAATAACATTTCCCGAAAATGGTAGAACTACAAAGTACACCCGGTCCCGCAAAAAAAGCCGCCCTATACATCCCCGTACACGCACGTATAAAAAAGTTACGGCTGTCGGAATATGGCGACTTTTCAAAAAATTATTTTTTAATTCAGTTTTGGATTTTTTTTAAGGGGTCAAAATGTAAATAAAACCATATAAATTTGTTATCCCCAGAATCGTCGCGAAACACAGAATACAGGGGACATGTCATTTTGGTTGCACAGTGAACGCCGTAAAACCAAAGCCCGTAAGAAAGTCGCAGAAATGCATTTTTTCTTCAAATCCACCCCATTCAGAATTTTTTCCCTGCTTTCCAGTACATTATATAGAATAACTAATGGTGGCATCATGAAGAAAGATTTGTCCCAGGAAAAATTAAGACCTCATATGGCTCTGGGAGCGGAGAAATAAAAAAGTTATGGGGTTTAGAAGGAGGGGAGTCAAAAACGAAAATCAAAAAATGCCATCGGCGGGAAAGGGTTAACTTCAAATACCTCTGTCCCAAAGTCACTATGTAAAGTTTCTCACAACACCGTATAGCAGCTCTAATACAAATTAACTTCAACACAAAAGTCTCACGTACTCTCTGAATTACAGTAAAAACAAGATACAAAGTTACATTTCATATCCCATACCTTATACACACTACGAAAACCTTACCCACGCCTGTATATACCCACTGCTACAATCACGGCAGACGAAGTCGCGGGTACCAGCTAGTATATATATATGTCCAGTAGTAGTGCTTAATGGACCAAATGGAGGGGCCAAGATATCACCTGACAGTCCCTCCAACTAGTGCCCTGTCTCCCTCAACATACCAGACATGTCACTATTACTTCAGTGTCAGTCTAAAACACTCCTTGCAAGCCAGAATAACAACCACTGAATAATAATAATAATAAATTTTATTTATATAGCGCAAACATATTCCGCAGCGCTGTACAATTTGTAGGGTTCAAATACAGACAGAAAGATACATTACAAAGAAAGTCATTTCACACAATGGGACTGAGGGCCCTGCTTGCAAGAGCTTAAAATCTATGAGGTAGAGGGAGTGACACAAGAGGTAGCAGGGGCGGCATTGCTTATGCAGAGGTCAGACACTTTTGTAATAGAGGTTACTGTCATTACATAAACATAAGACCTTATGAGCCGTCGACAGTCGTGTCCTTTAACATGTGGATGGAGCTTGGACCTATAAAGTTAGCCTGAGATGACATCATATCATGTGGGGAAATGTGGGAGCGGGGACAGAGGAGGGTTAAAGAGGACCTTTCACCACTTTTGGGCACATGCAGTGTTATATACTGCCAGAAAGCCGACAGTGCGCTGATTTCAGCGCACTGTCGGCTTTCCCGATCTGTGCCCGGTGTAAAGAGCTTACGGTGCCGGTACCGTAGTGCTCTATGGTCAGAAGGGCGTTTCTGACCATTAGCCAGAGACGTCCTTCTGCCTCATGGCGCCAATCGCGCTGTGCTATGGAGCAGGGAGGAACTCCCCCCTCCCGCTCCTGATAATACTCGTCTATGGACGAGCTGTGCGAGCAGAGGGAGGGGGGCTTTCCTCCCCGCTCCACAGCACAGCGCGATTGGCGCCGCAAGGCAGAAGGACGTCTCTGGCTAATGGTCAGAAACGCCCTTCTGACCATAGAGCACTACGGTACCGGCACCGTAAGCTCTTTACACCGGGCACAGATCGGGAAAGCCGACAGTGCGCTGAAATCAGCGCACTGTCGGCTTTCTGGCAGTATATAACACTACAGCAAAAACAAATTTCTCCGGCAACTCTCCGATGATAAAATATAACTTTTAATCAGAAAACATCATAAAATGACAAAAAATTTGATGTCGATCACAAAATAAAGAAAAAAAAATTGTAAACCCATTCATTTTCATTTAACCATTGAAAAGCCGATGTCTGATATCAACCTGTGGGTGAGCTGAACCTTTTTGTACCTTTTTTTTTGCTATAAGTATATAACACTGCCTGTGCCCAAAAGTGGTGAAAGGTCCTCTTTAAGCGGGGACAGAGGAGGGTTAAGGGTTTACATTAGACATTGTGATAGGCTTGTCTGAAAAGATGCGTCTTTAGTTTGCGTTTGAAACTGTAGAGTTGGGAGTTAATCTGATTGTCTGGGGTAGAGCATTCCAGAGAAGTGGTGCAGCTCGGGAGAAGTCTTGTATACGAGCATGGGAGGTTCTGATAATAGAGGATGTAAGTGTTAGGTCATAGAGTGAACGGAGAACACGGGTTGGGCGGTAGACAGAGATGAGGGAGGAAATGTAGGGAGGTGCGGCATTATTGAGAGCCTTGTGGCTGAGAGTGATAACTTTATATTTTATTCTATGATGAATAGGCAGCCAATGTAAGGACTGGCACAGACTCGAGGCATCGCTGTAGCGTCTAGCCTGATAGATGAGCCTGGCCGCTGCATTCAGAATAGATTGCAGAGGGGAGAGTTTAGTGAAGGGAAGACCGATTAGTAAGGAGTTACAGTAGTCAAGGCGAGAATGAATCAGAGAGACAATAAGTGTCTTTAGTGTATCTCTGGTAAGGAAAGGGCGTATTCTGGAGATGTTTTTGAGGTGGAGGTGGCATGAACGTGCGAGTGATTCAATATGTTGGGTGAAGGAAAGGTCTGCGTCAAACATGACCCCGAGGCAGCGGGCCTGCTGCCTAGGAGTTATAGTAAGGCCTGAGACTACAATGGATATATCAGGGACAGATCTATTAGATGGTGGAAACAGTAGTAGTTCAGTCTTAGAGAGATTTAGTTTCAGATAGAATGAGGACATGATATTTGAGACAGTTGCTGGTGTTCTGTATCAGTGCAGGGGTGATGTCCTGGGAAGATGTGTATAATTGGGTGTCATCAGCATAAAGATGGTACCTGAAGCCAAATCTGGCAATGGTTTGTCCAATGGGGGCTCTGTAGAGAGAAAAGAGCAGGGGGCCGAGGACCGAGCCATGAGGAACCCCAAAAGCAAGTGAAAGAGGGGAGGAAACAGAGTCTGCAAATGATACACTGAAAGTGCGGTCTGAGAGATAAGTGGAGAACCAGGAGAGCGCAGTGTCATTGAGGCTGAGCGGAGCATAGTGAGTAGGAGTTGATGGTCAACAGTGTCAAAAGCTGCAGAGAGGTCCAGAAGAATAAAAAGAGAGAAGGGGCGTGGCTTGGCCATGGAGGAGTGAGGACGTGTGTTGCCTCTGCTCCGTCTCTGGCCCTAGGTGAAGCGCCTTATCCTGCTGACCGACCCGGCTCCATACCTACCTAGAGATGGGGAAGAACCGCAAGGCTTCCCAGCGCTCCTCTTCAACCCCTCCGGGACCGTCTGGATCCTCCTCCATTGCCCGCTTCCTCCGGGTGCCGCGCTGTGAAGAGGCTCCTTCCCCGGCCGGATCCAAGATGGCGCCCACCGCTGCAGCTTCTCCACGCGGCCGGCCGCCGCATCGCCGACTCGCTCCCCGGCTGTCTCTGATGCTGCAGGAAGCCGCTCTCCCGTCCCCAGCGATGGCCCGGATACCTTGCCGCCTGGGAATCCCTGTCCTCCAGCACATCTCCTCTGCAGCCCCGCTCTCTTATCCCCTGGAGTGAGTGATGCCGGACAGGTAGGCCGCGATTCTCCTGTGCCCTCCCTCCTGCCTGCATGTGGTCCAGACAGCTCCTGGCCGTCTCTGCCGCCCTCTCCTGCAGGCCCTCTGTTGTCCCCTTCCCTGGAACCTATGCCTGCTGCCCCCATGGACCTTGTCTGGGGTGAGGACAGATCTGCCTGGCTCCCTAATATGTCCTCTCCCTCAAAGTCAGCCCCTGCTACCCTTCCAGGTTCTGCCTGTGTGTCCCTGGATCCTATGCAGGCTCCTCTGCATTCCTTGGCCCTGGACTGTGACCAGCCTGTGGACTGTGGCCTATCCCCCTTGTCTGCTGCTCCCAGGGGTTCTGGCCCCCTCCCTGTTGCTCCCTCCCGGCCTCTCCAGGGCCGTCCAACTGTGTCTGCTTCCCTGCCGGTCCCTCCTGGATTGCCTTCAGCTCCTATGGATTGTGGGCCTAGTTTTTGTATTGCTAATGACTCTGGTTCTGGTGCTGGTTCTGGTGCTTCCCCTGCCTCCATTGCTGATACTCTTGTGGAGTTGCGCCGCCTTAGCGCCCACTTGGCGGCAGTTCCCACCAAGTCTGATATGGAAGATTATGTGGTGCGACTTGAGCAGTCTTACAAATCGGAACTCTCCGCTGTCCGTTCCTCTGTACAACAATTAGAAACCAAGGTGGATTCCCTTGAGGTGGCCTCTGCCTCCCACGAGTCTCAGCTTTCCTCCCATGAAGCTACCATTGCTTCCCACACTCAACAACTGCGGTTTCTGTCCGATATGTTGGATGACCTGGAGAATCACAACCGGCGTAATAACATTAGAGTGCGGGGTCTTCCTGAATCCGTTGAATCGCAAAATTTGGATGCTACTTTGCGCACCATCTTCAATTCCATTCTGGGGGCCCCCTTGGATTCGGCTATTGAACTTGACCGCGCACACCGCTCTCTGGGTGCGCGCGCTCCTGGTGACAATAGGCCTCGTGATGTCATTTGCAGGGTTCACCGTTATCAGCTGAAGGAGGCGATTATGCGCAAATTCCGGGAAGCCACGAAGGTTCTGTTTCAGGACTCTGAGTTGCAACTGCTTCCAGATTTGTCTCGCATCACCCTTGCTAAACGGAGGGCACTGAAACCCCTCTTGGAAGTTCTCAACCAGCACCAAGTTCCGTATACATGGGGCTTCCCTTTCCGCCTACAGGTCCGTCATGGTGGTCGTGTCGTCTCCATGTCTCATCCGGATGAACTTTACAATTTTGCTTCTACCTTGGGTCTCCCGTCGGTTCCCGCCCTCTCCTGGCCCCCGTTCCCTGGTGATCTTCTGTCGGCTCCTCCTGCTCGTCCTCAGAGGCGCTCTAGGAGGCGTCGTAAGACCCGCTCCCCGGAGGGGGCGGATTGCTGAAGTGCCCGCTGTCATTCCTGTTTGCCCGAAGTGGACTCTCTTCTTTTTTGGGACATTTGTGGGAGGGTTTTGGGACACATTTTGCTTGTGGGTTCCCACCCTCTCTAAGGCTTAGGTGGTTTTGTTTGGTCCGCCTGCATCATTCTCTTTATTTTTGTTAGAATGCCCTAGGGGGCGTTGTGCGGACCTCTGTTGTGATATTTTGTTGGTCAGCATTTTATTTTGTGTTAGAGTATTCATGGTTTTGGCGTTTTCGCCTGGGGGCCCGGGATGGGGTGCCGGCTTCTTTATTTGGAAAAGCCCGTTTCCCACCGGGGTCTCCACGCTTTCTGTTTGCGTGGTCTTTGGCAACTCTTTCTTTGCCGTCTCCCCACCTTATTGTGTGGAGTTCTTCCCTCCACCCCACTTAGTTGGTTTTGTCTTCCTTGCTTTTCTTTCTTTTGTGTCTCCCTTCAGTTTGTTTCTTCTCCCCCTTTTCCTCTCTTGTTTGTAACCCTTGACTGTTTTTTGTTTGTCTTCTGGTTGTCTCGTCTCTCTCTTCTTTCTTCTCTTTTCTCTTGGCCATGTCTTCAGTCAACTTTTGCACCCTCAATGCTAGGGGCCTAAATGTCCCCCAGAAGCGTAACCAAATTTTGTATCAGTTGCATAAACAGCGCTCACATGTCCTTATTTTGCAGGAGTCCCATTTTAAGAAGGATCACGTCCCGGATATTCGCAGTCGTCACTTCCCTAAGTGGTTCCACAGCGTCAATCCAGTTGCTAAGTCCAAGGGAGTCTCGATTGCTATCCACCGTTCCTTGCAGCACGAGGTCCTGGACACCTGTATCGACCCTGAGGGTAGGTTCCTCTTCTTGAAATTGCGTACGGGCGGTACGGTTCTCACCGTGGCCGGTTGTTATCTCCCGAATCAGGGTCAGCTGGCGTTCTGTAGATCCCTTCTCCGCAGATTGGCAGACTTCAGCGAAGGGGTTGTGGTTTTGGGTGGTGATTTTAACTTCGTCCTGGACCCTCAGGTTGACTCCTCCCCCCCGCGTCCCTCCCACGCTCCCTCACAATTGCGCCGTTTATTGTCGGCCCTTCATAATTCCCAACTGGTTGATGTTTGGCGTATCCTACATCCTCAGGGTCGGGATTATACTTACTTTTCCCCGGCTCATAATTCGCATAGTCGCATTGACTTTTTTTTGACCAGCCATCACGCCCTGTCTTGGTCCTCGGCGGTCCGTATTGACTTGGCTCTTTGGTCGGACCATGCCCCTGTCCATTTAACATTGGACATCCCTGGTTTGCTGCGGCGCCCTTTCAACTGGCGCTTGAACGAGGGCCTGTTGAAAGATATCCCCTGTAAGGAGGCTGTCGGGGAGACCATCCGGAATTTTTGGCTGGATCACGCTTCTGATCCTACTTCCCTCCCTATGCAATGGGAGGCTTTGAAGTGCGTGGTAAGGGGGGTCCTTATCCAGCATGGTGCTCGTCTCAAGAGAGAGCGAGCCGTTGGGGTTGCCACCCTTTTGACCCGGATCCATGATCTGGAGTTATCACATAAACAGTCCGGCTCCCGCTCAACCTTTACGGAGCTTCTTAATGCTAGGGAGGAACTTCGCGCCCTCTTAGATGGGAAATATCTGCGCTTCCGGGACCGCGTTAAAAAACATTATTATGAGTTTGCTGATAAATGTGGTCGGTCGTTGGCTCGTCGTCTTCATCCGCACGATTCCCCTGCGTACGTTGCGCGTCTGCGTGCGGATTCGGGTGGTCTTGTTCACAATCCCTCTGACATTGCCGCGGGGTTCCGCTCGTTCTACTCGGACTTGTACAATATTCACGGTCAATACGCGGATTTGGATCCGTCCGTGCTTAGGGATAAGATCCGTCAGTATGTCTCTGACACTGCTCTCCCTTCCCTCTCTTGTGACGACGTGGAAGCTCTTGTGACGCCGTTCTCATTAGAGGAAGTTGCTGCGGTAATCCAGTCCACGCCTGCGGGTAAGGCGCCGGGTCCCGACGGGTTCACTGCTCGTTTTTTTAAATGTTTCAGTTCTCTCCTTTCCCCGGATTTGGCGCGGGTGTTTAATAGTGTGGGGGACGCGTCTCCGTTCTCCGCGCAATCCCTGTCTGCTCTGATCACTGTGATTCCTAAGCCTGGTAAGGATCCTGTATGTCCGGGGAGTTACCGGCCTATCTCCTTAATTAACATTGATGTGAAATTGTATGCGAAATTGTTGGCTAACCGTCTTTCTCCCTTCATGCCCGCTTTGGTTCACAGTGATCAGGTTGGCTTTATCCCGGGTCGGGAGGCACGAGATAATGTTTGCAAAACTGTTTTGGCCGTCTCGGTTACCCGCTCCTCTAGGGTTCCTCTTTGTTTGCTTTCAATTGATGCCGAAAAGGCGTTCGATCGCATTCACTGGGGATTTCTTAGGGAGACTCTTGCACAAATCGGGGTTGGCTCGGGATTTTTGGGCAAGATCTTGGCTCTCTATGGGGCTGCGTCAGCGCGTGTTCGGGTGAATGGCGTAATTTCAGATCCCTTTCCGGTCCGGAACGGTACCCGCCAAGGTTGCCCCCTCTCGCCGTTGCTTTTTGCTTTGGTGATGGAACATCTGGCGGTTGCTCTGCGCTGTTGCCCCGATGTTCATGGTATTCAGTTAGGATTCCGTATGGTCAAGGCGGCCCTATATGCGGACGACCTTTTACTGTACGTCTCGGAACCGCGGGTATCGTTTCCGGCGGTCTTGCGCGAATTTTCCCGATTCGGTGCCCTTAGTAACTTTAAGGTCAACTTGTCCAAGAGTGAGGCCCTTAATGTTTCGCTTCCCTCTCCCGAGGCTGAATTCCTGGCGCAGTCTTTCCCTTTCAGGTGGCAACCTTCCTCCTTCACATACTTGGGGATTCACATTTCCCCTGATCCTTCTTCCCTGTTCCAACTTAACTATATCACGCTTCTGGACACCATTGCTGCTGATCTACGTTCTTATGGCGCCCGTCTCCCCTCCTGGTTTAGCCGAATTCATGCCCTTAAGATAGATGTCCTCCCTCGGTTCCTGTACTTATTCCAGGCCCTTCCCATCCCTCTCCCACGCGCTTTTTTTAGCTCGGGTACAGTCTCTGTTTGGGAAGTTTGTGTGGGGTTCCTCCCGGAGCAGACTTGGGTTTAGTACTCTTGTCCGGCGCAAGTGCAGGGGAGGCGTTGGCCTCCCGGATGTGCGCCTTTACTATCGGGCCTCGGTCTTACTTCGTTTGTTTGATTGGCAGTTCCGTCGCCGTGATAAGCAGTGGGTCTCCATCGAATTTGACCTGATTTCGTCCTCGCTGTCCTCTTGGCCCTGGATTCCACCGCACTTTCGTCCCAAATCCCCTGGCCTTTACATCCTCCCTTCGCATTTCCTGAAAGTGTGGGATTCGGTTTGTTCCTCTGGCCGTTTGGCCCGTGTTCCGGGCCCGTTGACTCCCCTCTTTGACAACCCTATGTTCCCCCCTGGCTGTTCGGTTGATCGGTTCCTTTGTTGGGACAGATTGGATTGTACTTGTCTTCAGGAGGTGGCGGGCGATTCCCCGCTCCTTCCTTTTGCCCAGCTATGTAGTTCTCACCCCGACTTGCGCCTCTCCTGGTTGGAGTATGCCCAGCTTCAATCTTTTCTGCAGCGGTTCTCGCTCACTTCTCGCCTCTCTTCTCCTGCCTTGGCTTTGGAATCCTATGTCGGGCGACGGTCCTCCCCTCCTCGTGCCCTTTCACTGTTGTACGACGTGCTCCTCTCGGATGTCACTGCGGAACTCCCCTCATACGTTGCCGCCTGGAATGCCGATCTTCCTGTGAGTCTGTCATCTGCGGATTGGGACAGGTCCTTCCTGCTCTCTCACAAGATGGCCCTCCCGTGTAGCGCTCAGGAAAGGAATTATAAGATTCTGTCCCGGTGGTATAGGTGTCCAGTGCTTCTTCATAGGATCTTTCCTGCTGTTTCGGACTCATGTTGGCGCTGTGGTTCCGCTAGGGGTACTATGCTGCACATTTGGTGGGATTGTGACGTTCTGCGCCCCTTCTGGGATGCGGTGTTTTCTTTGTATTCCAGGGTCAGTGGGCGCTCGGTGGCTGTCTCTCCTCAGCTGGCACTTCTGTCGGTCATCCCTGGCCGTCTGTCAGAGATTAAGAAGGACCTTCTGGGGCACTTTCTCACGGCCGCCAGGGCTGTCATTCCTAGACGCTGGCGCAGCCCTACTCCCCCCTCCATGCTTGACTTCCTCCAGGAGTTCCTTCTTATTCAGCGGATGGAGACTTTGGTGGCGGAAGACTCTCCCGCTTATCCCAAGTTTGAACTTCGATGGCGTCCCTGGGTTATGTTCCAGGAATCATCTGCCTTCTCTTCTGCCTTCGCTTGAGTGTCGCTTGGCCGTCTATTTTCTTTCTCCCTCTTTTCCTTGCTTTTCTTGTTTTACTTGTTGTTTCTCCGTATTTGTCTCGTGTTTGTTTGTTTGTTCTGTGTCCCTCTCTTGTTTCCCTTTTCCTTCTCTTGTTGGGCTGTATTTGGTTTGTGCGGAGGGGGGTCTTTTTGGCTTCCCTCCCGCTGATTTGTATGCTCCTGCATTGTTGCTCGACTGTATTTCTTTTGTTCGTTCTGTATTTTATTGAAAAATCTTTAATAAAACCCGTTTAAGCATAAAAAGAGAGAAGTCACCATTAGATATAGCCATTAGGAGATCATTGGAGACTTTTGTGACAGCTGTTTCAGTGGAGTGCAGAGCGCGGAAACCAGATTGTAAGGGGTCAAGCAGAGAGTTAGCAGAGAGATAGCGGATTAAACGAGAATAGACCAGGCGTTCCAAGAGTTTAGAGATGAAGGGGAGGTTAGAGACGGGTCGATAGCAGCACAGGATGGGTCCAGGGAGGGTTTTTTCAATAGTGGAGTTATAACAGCATGCTTGAAGGAGGATGGGAAGATTCCAGAAGAGAGAGAGAGGTTAAATATTTTAGTAAGGTAAGTCGTGACAGCAGGTGACAGAGATTGGAGAAGGTGTGAGGGGAAGGGGTCACTACTGCAGGTTGTAGGGCGAGATGAAGAAAGTAGTTGGGAGACTTCCTCTTCTGTAACAGGTTCAAAAGATGAGAATGGACAGTCTGAAGTGCGGTTGGTGAGAGGATCAATGCCACCTGGGGCTTGGGCAGTAATTTCCTGACGGATCTTATCAATTGTATCATGGAAATAAGTAGCAAGGTCATCGGCACTAAGGTCTGTGAATGGCGTCTGCACCTTTGGTGTGAGTAAGGAGTGAAAAGTTTCAAAAAGCCTTTTAGGGTTGCTGGAGAGAGAAGAGATGAGGGCAGTGAAATAGTCTTGCTTGGCGAGGTAAAGGGCAGAACTATATGTTTTAAGCATAAATTTGAAGTGGAGGAAATCTACAGGTGAACGTGATTTTCTCCAGAGACGTTCGGCAGACCTAGAGCACCGCTGAAGAAATTGTGTCTGTGGCGTGTGCCAGGGTTGCTACCTCCTATGTGGGACTTTACGAGTGGAGGGGGGAGCCACCTCATCCAATGCCTTTTTAAGGGTTTCATTATAGTGACTGGTGGCCAGATTGGGACAGGAGATTGAATCACCTCACCCAAGGTTACTGGCCTAATGCCACGCCAAGGAGACTGGTGATATCAGTCAGCTCTATATGGTTATGCAGAGACCAACACGGTGTGGTAACTAAAGGACATGGAGCTATCTGAACTACCATGAGCCTAATCCAACTTCCCAACGCATTTCTTCAATTAGAGTCATCAGGGGCCGATATATTAGATTCAGTATAGGAAAACAAATTGTCCCTAGATGTAAAAAAGTGGTAGCATGACGGCATCAGAGTGGTCAGATGCCGTCACGCTACCTCCAGCGCCCACAAGGGGGAGTTATGGCCCCCACTTTGAGAAGCACCAGTCTAGACGCTACAGCGATGCCACAGTCACTACCTTGGCTGCCTATTCATTACAGAATACTATATAAACTTATCACCCTCATCCACAAGGCTCTCCATAATGCTGCACCTCCCTACATTTCCTCCCTCATTTCTATCACCCAACCCATACTTTCAATGACCTAAGACTAACAACCTCTATTATCAGAACCTCCCACGTTTGTATACAAGACTTCTCCCAACTTGCAACATTTCTCTAGAATGCTCTATCCCAGACTATCAGTTTAACTCCCAAATTCTACAGATTCAAGCGCAAACTAAAGACGCATCTATTCAGACAAGCCTATTACAATTCCTAATGTAAACCCTTCTGTAATTAGAATACCTAAAATAAACCCTACTCTGTTCATGCTTACTCCACAGGATATGATGCAGATTCAGACTAACTTTATATGTCCAAGCAGCATCTGCATGATAAAGGACACTGACTGGTGACTAGAGATGAGCGAGTAGTGAAATATTCGATATTCGTTTTGAGTAGCCCCTCAATATTCGACCGAATATCGAATCCCATTATAGTCTATGGGGAAAAATGCTCGTTTCAGGGGAAACCACTATTCGACTAATGAGAGTCACCAAGTCCACAATGACACCCCAGGAAATGATGCCAACACCTCTGGAATGCAACTGGGACAGCAGGGGAAGCATGCCTGGGGGGATCTAACACACCCAAGTCCCAGGATTACCCCACTATCACAGCCTATTAACTAGACACTCCAAACTCAATATGGAAAGTGGAAACATACTTGGAAACCTTCTTTCCTCTACAATAGTATGGACAGAAACACACATTTTAAGCTAAACAAACTTTAGCATGCATCCCTTTAAATCACATTGCCCATGACAACCACAGATGGCATAGGCAATGGGAAATCCAACAGCCCCCACCCTTAACTGTCATTGTTTATGTGTGTGTGATGTGGTGAGACGTCCAAAAATAACTTTTGTGGCCCTTTACGTAAGCCCTTCCAAATTAAGTTACAGGCCCTTAAGCTGAGCTACCAGCAGAGATTGAGGCCCTTGAGGTGACTTGAGCCTTTTACCAGCATAGTTTTAGGCCTTTAAGTTAGTTCAGCCTTGCACCAGCAGAGTGTTAGGCCCTTTAAGTGAGTTGCGCCTTGCACCAGCAAAGTTTTTTGCCCTTTGCGTGAGTTGAGCCTTTAACCAGCAAAGATTTGTTGGCCCTTTGGGTGAGTTGAGCCTTGCACCAGCAGAGTGTTAGCCCCATTAAAATTGTTCGCCCCTAAAACGGTGGATCCAAAACCATCACATTGTGTGGGATTGATGCAGTGGATTGGAGAATTGGCTGCAACCACTACTACCGGTAATGGTCCTCTAATATGGGACTCTACATTACCTCTACAGTGTTCTGATCAGGTACCACGGTACCAACTAGAAAGGTGAGGTGTTTCTCCAATAACAAACCATGGATCAACTCTGAAATTAAAACTCTCCTCAAGCAGAAAAAAAAAATCTTTAGGTCTGGGGACAGAAATGCCCTGGAGGAGGTGCAAAAACAGCTAAGACAATTGATCAGAGAAGGGAAAGCCAACTACAGGCGGAAGATGGAACTACAGATGGGGGAGGGTAGAGTCTCAAAGGTCTGAGACAGCCTGAAGGTGATATCCGGACACAAACAAAAGGCTGGTCACCAGATAGAAGTTGACAGGAAGTTTAATGAGCTTAATCTATTCTTCAATAGATTCGACTCCAAACCAACTCCCCCCTCACAAGCAACCCCCCTGCCCTCACACACCAAGACCCAACCCCCACCGACTGGCAGTAAATTGCAATCCGAATGTCTGATCCTCAAGGAGTCTCTGGTGTGTCGGGAAATCAAGAGGATTAAAGCAGACAAGGCCGGCGGACCCGATGGGATAAGCGCAAGAGTTCTTAAAATGTGCAGTGACCAGCTGTGTGGTATTATT
Source organism: Leptodactylus fuscus (assembly GCF_031893055.1). Classification (NCBI taxonomy): domain Eukaryota; kingdom Metazoa; phylum Chordata; class Amphibia; order Anura; family Leptodactylidae; genus Leptodactylus; species Leptodactylus fuscus. The sequence goes on along the minus strand of NC_134269.1, from coordinate 181,989,005 downwards.
ACGCACATGTACAATATGAGTCTAAAGCTGGGAGTGGTACCTTAACTTTGGAAAACATCTTGCGTGGTACCAGTCCCAAAGAAACCCAACCCAATGGGCTACAATGACTACCGACCTGTAGCACCACCTGATGAAGGTCCTAGAGAGACTGGTCCTGACACACCTACGCCCTCTAGTGTGCTCCGCTCTGGACCCCCTCCAGTTTGCCTATCGGCCGGGCATTGGGGTAGATGACGCCATCATCCACCTTCTTCACAAAGCTCTCTCTCATCTGGAGAAACCCGGGAATACTGTGAGAATAATGTTCTTTGATTTCTCCAGTGCTTTCAACACCATTCAGCCAGGGCTACTGAGGGAGAAGCTGAACCTAGGCTATGATTAAGGGGACCCTGAGCCCCGAAACGCGTCGGCGTTTTTTAGCTCACATGTGTTTTTTCTAACTTTTGCACTTTTGGTATGTGTATTTTTTTGTTTTTAAATGATGTGTGAATAAAGGATTTAATTAACTGAAGACCCTGGAGTGCTGCAATCTTCATCTTCTTCCAAGTATCTGCCTCTATTGCTGCTTGTTCCCTATAAGTCCAGGAACGAAGTTTGGCACCTCCAGTCCAGGTCGGTTTCATGGGGTAAGAAACAGTCTCAAACCCCTCTTTTTTTTACTTTTTGATTTGCACCAGCAGTGTTTTTGGCCCTTGGGGTGAGTTGAGCCTTGCACCAGCAATGTTTTTGGCCCTTGGGGTGAGTTGAGCCTTTAACCAGCAGAGATTTCGTTTTTGGCCCTTGGGGTGAGTTGAGCCTTGGGGTGTGGGTCAATCCAGTGGCAGTTCATTTTGATCAGCGTCAGCCAGTCAGCACTGTCAGCTGACAGACGACTGCGCTTATCAGTGATGATACCACCGGCTGTGCTGAAGACCCTTTCTGATAGAACACTGGCGGCAGGGCAGGACAGGCACCTCCAAGGCGTAAAGTGCAAGTTCCAGCCACAAGTCCAACTTTGACACCCAATAAGTGTAGGGCGCAGAGGGATCGGAGAGGACAGGGCTGTGGTCGGCCAGGTATTCCCGGATCATGCGCCTATACTTGTCCCTCCTGGTGACACTAGGCCCCTCAGTGGTGGTAGTTTGGCAAGGGGGTGCCATTAAGGTGTCCCACACCTTGGAGAGTGTGCCCCTGGTGGGTGTGGACTGGATGGCAGTTGTTAGCCTCTTGCAGGAACTGTCCTCTCTGCCACCAACGAGAGTTGATGGAAACATTTCCATCATATTTTGCACTAGTTGCTTGTGGCAATCATGAATGCGATTGGCCCTCCCCTCTGGTGCGGAACTAAGGGCACACCTGATGTTCCACAACACGTGCTGCGGCAAGGCGGGGACGACACACCGGGAAAAGTAGTGATGGCTAGGGATGGCATAGCGAGGTGCCGCAGCTGCCATCAGGTCACGGAAGGCCTGAGTCTCCACATGCCTGAACGGCAACATCTCCAGGGCCAGCAGTTTGGAGATGTGTCCATTTAAGGCTTGGGCATATGGGTGGGTATTTTTGCCTGCGCTCAAACGCCTGGGAGATGGTGGGTTGCTGGGAAGAGGCGCATGATGGAAGGAGCGTAGGCAGGAAAAGGGGAGGATGAGGGTGAAGTCCCCAAAGTGACAGAGGCAGATGTGGAGGTGTCCTGGCTGGTTGTCTGGACTACAGCAACAGCACTGGACACAGTAGAAGAGGCAGTGGCGACAATGCGACGACGATTGTCCTGCGCTTGCTCTCTCCCACTGAGCCCAGTGCTTGCCTTCCAAATGACGGCGCATGCCTGAGGTGGTAAGGTTGCTCTTTTCAGAGCCCCTACTCAGTTTGGAGTTGCACAGTGTGCAAACCGCACTAAATTTGTCCTCCGCACATACATTGAAAAATCTCCACACCATCGAGGAACGTGGCCTGGATGGGGGAGTTTTTCTCGAGTGGCTAGGACAGGGAACATCTTGGGCCTTGCTGTGTCTGCCCTGGCTTCTGTGAAGCAGCTGTCCTCTGCCTCTAGCCACCTTTTTTGGTGCTGCGCTTGCCTCCAGATCTATGCTGCTTTCCCCGCTAGACATCACCCCTGCCCAGGTTGGGTTGGTCGCCTCGTTGTCTACTATCTCCTCTTCCAATTGCTCAATCTGCTCCTCCTCCTGTACACTGTACATGAGAACAGCCTGCCCTGATGGCAACTGTGTCTTGTTATCATCACTGATGATGGGTTTTGCAGGGCCACAACCACAAAATTGCCAGGAGATAGCGAATGCTCTAGTGTTTGGGCATCAGGACACAGAAAGTTGTCTGTTACCTCCTGGGATTCGGGAAGTGGTTGAACAGAGTGCGAGATGGCAAAAGGACCTGAAAACAGCTCCTGGGAGGGGGCAAAGGTGGGATGACTCTGCTGGGCATGTTGGGAGGAAGGAGGGGCAGACTCTTGGCTAGGAAGATAACTGGAGGTAGTGGCTGATTGGCTGGTGGAAAAGCTGCTGGAAGCGATATCCGCTAGCCGCTGCAACACCTGTTCCTGGTGCTCAGGCCTGGTCAATGTTGTACCCTGCACCCTGCTCAATGTAGCCATCAAGCCAGGGATTGTGGAGAACCACTTCCCGAATCCCACCTCACCAGTAGCCATTGGATGCGCTGTAGCTTGACCGAAACCTTGCTCCCCAGCTGCATTTCCACACTCCCGGCCTCATCTCTGTCCCTTTGTGCTAGCCTTGCGCATTATGAGATGTATACAAATGTGGGGGGGGGGGTTTCGTGTGAGTTGACAAACTGATGGGTTGTATACAAATTTATGGGTTTTTTTTGTTTTTTACACAGAGGGTAGATATATTGGGCCTCTATAATACATTGCATTAGTGATCAGACCCCCTGGGGTTCAAGACCCCTAGGGGGTCTAATAAATGCAAAAAATAAAAAAAGTAAAAAATATATAATAAAATTTAAAAAGGATTAAATATTCAAATCACCCCCCTTTCCCTAGAACACATATAAAAGTAGTTAAATACTGTGAAACACCTACATGTTAGGTATCCCTGTGTCCGAAATCGCCCGCCCTACAAATCTATAAAAATATTTTTCCTGTACGGTAAACGCTGTAGCAGGAAAAATAGTCAAAAGTGCCAAACCACCATTTTTTCACAGTTTTGATTCTGATAAAAATTAGAATAAAAAGTGATCAAAGCAATAGCATTTCCCGAAAATGGTCGAACTAAAAAGTACACCCGGCCCCGCAAAAAAAGACACCCTATGTATCCCTGTACATGGATGTATAAAAAAGTTATGGCTGTCAGAATATGGCGACTTTTAGAAAAAAAATTTTTTAACACAGTTTTGGGGTTAAAATGTAAATAAAACCATATAAATTTGGTATCCCCGGAATTGTACTGAAACAAAGAATACATGGGACATGTCATTTTGGCTGCACAGTGAACGCCGTAAAACCGAAGCCGGTAAGAAAGTCGCAGAAATGCATTTTTTCTTCAAATCCACCCCATTCTGATTTTTTTTCCAGCTTCCCAGTACATTATACAGAATAATTAATGGTAGCATCATGACGAAAAATTTGTCCCGCAAAAATTAAGACCTGATATGGCTCTGGGAGTGGAGAAATAAAAAAAGTTATGGGGTTTAGAAGGAGGGGAGTCAAGAACGAAAATCAAAAATGCCATCGGCGGGAGGGGTTAAAAAATAATATAAATTAGATATCGCCGTATTCGTACCGACTTGCAGAATAAAGGTAACATGTTACTTATGCTGTACGCTGCACGGGAAAAAAATAAATGCTAAAAAGCAATGCCAGCATTGATGTTTTCTTTTACATCCCACCCAGAAAGAGTTAATAAAATGTAGTCAATAAGTTACAGGCACCCCAAAATGGTGGCATTGAAAAGTACATCTAATACCGCAAACACCAAGCCCTTATATGGCCACATTGCCAGAAAATAAAAATCTAGCTTGTACAATGTGAAGACAAAAACCCCAAAAGTCGCCAAATCATTAGGACATAAGTGGTTGCGACTAGAAGGAAATGTATAAGCTGTGCGAGAATTTTCAGGGGACACCCCATATTTAGAGCTTATGAGAGAGAATATACCAGCGCTGATCCCCCAAAATGCTCTTCTTCCCCGTCCGTGTCATAGGAGCTAGTGGGAAAATAGAATGGGATTTGGTGTGCCCAATTTACTCCGCACAGCTTACATATTCACTTCTGGGTTACTAATACTCACTAATACTCACATCACTTGATAAAGTCTTTGAGGGGTGCGGTTTTCAAAATGGGGTAACTTTCTAGAGGTTTTCACTGTTTTGACACCTCAAGGGCTTTGTAAATGCGACATGGTTCCTGAAACTGATCACAGCCAGATCTGCCCTCTAAAAGCTCCTTGGCGCGCCTTCCCTCCTGCGTCTCGCTGTGTGTCCATATATTAGTTTAACCCCACAAGTGGGGTACTATGGTAGTCCGGAGAACTTGCATAAAAAATTGTGGGATGCGTTTTCTCCTTTAACCCCTTGTGAATGTGCAAATTCTAGGGCTAAATGAAAATATTAGTAAAAGAAAATGAAATGTGTAAATTTCACCTCTATTTTGTCTTAATTCCTGTTAAGCACTTATAAGGTTGAAATGCTTGATATAATGCTGGAAAAAATGATTAAGTATGGCTTTGACAAAAAATCAGTTAAGTGGATTCACAACTGGCTTAATGATCGGGCACAACGAGTAATACTAAATGGCTACACATCGAACTGGAAGAAAGTCAAAAGCGGGGTGCCGCAGGGCTCTGTTCTGTACTTTTTAATATCTTTATAAATGATATGGACGATGGAATTATTGGGGAACTCATAAAATTTGCAGATGATACGAAGATAGGAGGAATAGCCAACACTAGAGAGGAGAGAGAGTGTATTCAAAAGGACTTAGACACACTGGAACAATGGGCTGAGGCGAACAAAATGGTATTTAACAGGGACAAATGCAAAGTTCTACATCTGGGTAACAGAAATGTAAAAAACATATATAGTATGGGAGGAATAGAACTAAGTGATAGCATAGGGGAAAAGGACTTGGGCATAATAGTAGATCACAAATTCAACATGAGCCAACAGTGCGGTGCTGCTGCAAAAAAGGCTAATAAAATTCTGGGATGTATTAAGACAAGCATTGAATCTAGATAAGGGGGGCCATTATTCCGCTGTACTCTTCCCTGGTCAGACCACACCTGGAATACTGTGTACAGTTCTGGGCGCCTCAATTCAAGAAAGACATCGATATATTGGAGCAAGTCCAGAGAAGAGCAACCAAAATGGTGGAAGGTCTGCAAACCATGTCCTTTGAGGAGCGGCTAAAAGAACTGGGACTGTTTAGTTTGCAGAAGAGAAGGCTGAGGGGAGATTTAATAGCAGTCTACAAATATCTGAAAGGTAGTCACAGTGCAGAGGGATCTACCCTATTCTCATTAGCACAAGGAAGTACAAGAAGCAATGGGATGAAACTAAAGGGAAAGAGATACAGATTAGACATTAGGAAAAACTTTCTGACAGTGAGGGTAGTGAGAGAGTGGAATAGGCTGCCACGGGAGATGGTGGGCGCTCCATCAATGGAAATCTTCAAGCGGAATCTGGATAAACATAGCTGGGATGATTTAGGAAAACCTGCACTCGCAGGGGGTTGGACCCGATGGCCCTTGAAGTCCCTTCCAACTCTACCAAAAAGAAAAAAAAAAAAAAAGAATGTTGTTTCGGCTTATTTAAGGGGTGCAGTTTTGAAAATGGGTTGATTTATGGGGGGTTTAATACAAGGGTCTTTCAAAACCCCTTCATAACTGGATTAGTCCCTTAAAAAATGGGGTTTGGAAATGTTCTTGAAAATTTTGAATATTGTTGTTTCACTTGTAAACCTTCTAATGTCCGTGAAAAAAAAAGGGTGACTAAAGTTTGAGATCTGGGACCTGAGATTTATGATATAATTTTAGCGGTCTGACCAGGGGTGAACCTAGGCTTTGTGCCGCCTGAGGCGGACGTAAGAAAGCCGCCCCCCCCCCACCAGGAGGGGTCGGAGGGGAGGGGCCAAGCGGAGGGGGTGGGGCTGAGTGGAGGGGGTTGGAGCGGAGCTGGCGGCGTTAGCAGGCAGGGAGAGGACCTGCTCTCTGTTAAGCGTGAGGGGCGGCCGCTGGAGCAGCGCTGCGTCCACAGGGCCACCCCAATCCACCGCTCGCTTCCCGTGCCGGGCTGCCAAGACGGTGACGCTAAGCCAGTCCAGGACAGCTTGTCCTGGACTGGCTTAGGTCAGCAAAAATGCCGTCCTCCCCGGGGCCCCAGCATAGCGCCGCCTGAAGCAGTCGCTTCAGGTCGCCTCATGAGAGGTGCGGCGCTGGGTCTGACTATCTGTATGTAATGCACATCATTTTAAACTTTATAAAATGCATATTTCCACAAAAATTTCCTATTTTTTCATAGTTAAACACAAAACATATCAACCAAAATTTACCACTAACATGAAGTACAATGTGTTATGAAAAAACAATCTCAAAATCACTTTGGTAAGTTAAAGCATTCCAAAGTTATTGCCACATAAAGTGACACACGTCAGTTTTGAAAAATCGAGCTTGGTCAGGAAGTCAAAAAGTGCCATCGGCGGGAAGGGGTTAAAGATTTGTCCAGGAATTGAAGCAACCCATGTGCTGGGAGGGAGGTGTAAAATAAAAAAATAAAAAGTGCCTTCACCTGTTCCTGTTCCTCCGTTGTCTGCTGCCAGTGTCCATTCAGTCTCGCGCCGGTGCCTCTATGCTGGGAGTCCTGCACCTCATGGGACCACTGAAACCAATTATATACAGGATTTCCAGAAATGAGGCCATGAGACCTAATAGACACAGGCAGGGGAAGGCAACGGAGTGCTGGGGACAAAAGCTCAATGAAAAACACAGTGGAAAAAATATATTGAGATTCACTGCAATCTTTTCCCACAATGTTTTTTTAGCTGCATCTCGCTGTTGCGCCTAATCCTTAAAGAAGACCTTTCACCATATGGGGCACATGAGGTTTAATACACCGCTAGAAAGCCAACAGTGCACTGAATTCAGCGCACTATTGGCTTTCACGTTCTGTGCCGGTACCGTAGATCTTCATCGTCAGAAGGGCGTTCTGACAGTCAGTCAGGAATGCCCTTCCTCACGGTAGCATCTATAGCACTGTACTGTGAGAGGGGTCGTTGCTTACCAGCCAGCGATGATGCTGAGCGCCTATAGCGCTCTCACAGTACAGCACTATAGGCGCTGCTGTGAGGAAGGGCGTTCCGGACTGACTGTCAGAAACGCCTTTCTGACAGTGAAGAGCTACGGTACCGACACCGGGGGCACAGAATGGGAAAGCCAAAAGTGCGCTGAAATCATCGCACTGTCAGCTCTCCGCATGTGTCCCAGGAGGTGAAAGCTCCTCTTTAACATCTCAATATACTGTACATCACACTATAAGGATAAGGCCTAACACAGCGTCCCGCAGCAAAAAAGCGCTATGGGAAAACCCCTGGCGCCGACACATCAGTTTTTCCTGCAGCGCTTTTTGCAGAAACTCCACAGAGATTTTCTCTGAGGACTTTCTGCTTCCTTTATACCTATAGGGACACTAAGTGTTTCTGTAGGTATAAATGACATGCTGCGATTTACAAAAACTGCAACAGTTACCTACACACTCATACATATACATATTAAAGGGGATGTCCAGGCTTAATTATTTTTATGGCGTATCCTCAGCGTAGGCTATAACTACCTGATCAGTAGGGGGCTGATACGCGGCCCCATCAGCTGTACGGAACCACTTCTGGCACTCGTTTTGTACATAATACAGGACTGGAAGCAGAAAGCTTCATCCACTGTTTAGTTGCCTGGCAGATTCACTGCAGCTCAGCTCCCACTGACTTCAATAAGTGCCGAGATGCAGAGAAGGTGCCAGCTGATATACAGTGGACAGAGCTTTCTGCTTCTGGCCCCGTATTGTGTACAGGACTGGTGCCAGAAGTGGCTCCATACAGTTGATCGGTCTGAGGGCTGGGTGTCGGCATCCTACAGATCAGGCATTTATAGCCTATCCTGACGATAAACCATAGAAAATTATGCCTGGACAACCCCTTTAATTTTCCCCCCAAATGCCCCACACTTTAAAGAGGTTGTCCAGCATAATATTTTTTTTTTTGTTTATAATTAGTCCGGGGAGGTGATAAACAAAGCACACATAAAAAACCCACACTCATCTGTTCCCAGTTCTCTGGTCCTGAAATTCTGCTGGTAGTTACATGCCGGACTGGATCGCACTGGGAGACACTGGGACAGGAGAGTATGCTTGTGTGTTTAAAAAAAATAGAAAGTGTTTTTAAGGGCTTGTTCACATCTGCACCCAGGGTCTCCGCTTTCAGGTTTCCGTTTCCTGCCCGAAACTGGGCAGGAGACGTAAACCTGCAGGCATTTTTCAAATCCATTCAAATGAATGGGTTTGAAAAGTGTGCGTCCGTAAGCGCCTGTGAGCGTTTTGTGCTCCCCGCGGCGAAACGTTTTTTTTTGTTTTTTTTTAACCAGACACAGAGTCGGACATGCAGGACTTTGTGTCCAGTTTAAAAAAACGGTTTCACCGCAGAGAGCATACAACGCTCACCGGCGCTCACGGCCAGACTCGGTCGGAGCTAGTGTGAACTCAGCGTTAGCTGTGTTTTGCTCAGTTGGGCCTAATCCTTGAAGGGGTTGTCCAGGAATTACAGGTTTCTACAAGGAGGCCGGTGAAGGAAAAAAAATAAAACCCACACTCACTTGTCCCTGATTCTCCTACCCCTGTCCGCTCCAGCGTTTTTTCAATCCTCGCCACACGTAACTGATGAAGTCAATCATCTGCCTCAGCAGCCTAAGGAAAGAAACCACGAAATCACTCACATATGTCATGTGTCCTTTCTTTAAGCCACTGATTGGCCTCAGCAGTCATGTGTGGCGATGACATCTGCCAGAACAACGCCAAGGGAGCCACTGGACCAGACGGACGTGGGAGACACCAGGGACAGGCGAGTGTGGGTTTTGTTTTGTTTTCTTATTTTCCACCTTTACCTTGCAGAGAATTGTAATTCCTGGATAACCCCTTTAACATCTCAATATACTGAACATCACACTAGTATGCATAATGGTAGACATGTACAGAAGAAAACAAAAACACACTCATATGCTGGATATACTTAGGCCTGGTTCACATCTGGGTTCAGTATTCCTGTTCGGGGAGTCCGCTTGGGGTCCCCCAGAACAGAAACCTCTACGCATTAAAAAGTGGTGAGCAATGAAACTACACGGACCCCATACACTATAATGGGATCCATCTATTTACCATGCAGTGTCCGCATGAATCGTGTTGTGAGAAAAGTGCTGCAAGCACTACTTTTCTCTCTGCGTGATTCGTGTGGACACTGTGCGGAAAACACAAGGACCCCATTATTGTCTATGGGGTCCGTGTGGTTTCATTGCTCACCACTTTTTAATGCGTAGAGGTTTCTGTTCCGGGGGACCCCAAGCGGACTTCCCGAAAAGGAATACCGAACGCAGATGTGAAACGGGCCTAATACATATAACATACATTTACACACATACATTCATATACATACATACACACACACACCTATCTACAAACATACAGGACTCACACAGTATATCAGACACTTTACACAAATATATACACATTAAATATACATATTTTACCCAAAAAATGTACTTACATTTGGCTGGGTGCACTGGGTATGGAGGAGGCTTATGTGCAGGTCTGTCCTGTCTGGCAGTGGTGAAATCTCTGCTCCATTCACAGCCGCTGGCAGACTTCCCCCTGCACACTTCAATCTGTGTGGGGGAGTGGCAGTACAGCTCCTGCTACATGATGGCAGTGTACAGTGCAGGGGAACAGAAGGCTGTACGCCTGCTAATGCTCTCACACACTCCCAGTGATTGGTACAGGGGCCCATTTTGGGATTGTCAGGAGCCCCTGAAGATACCGATCGAGTCCCTGACAAGTGTATTTAGATAAAACTAATAGGCTCGGGGCCCACCGGGGAATTCCCCGGTTCCCGGCGGGCCAATCCGACCCTGACTGGAACCTCCATAATTCTAGGAGAAATAATGGCAACTAGTAGTCACTTCTGGAAATTCAATGACAATACTAGCAGGGAATACACAGTGGCCTAGGTTTATTATACCTTGTATACCAGTTTTCTGAAATTCCAATACGGTTGCTGATAAAAATCATTAGCCTCATCTTTAGAAAAGGTCTCAGTAGCCTTAGAAGTCATGTGCAGCAAGATGACATCATTATGCTGGGTTAAGCCATCATCATGTCAACACGCCACACATGACCACTGATGAGCAATCACAGGCCGGTTGGGCCTGAGCGGTGACCCTGAGGCAACCCTAGGACACAGAGAAGATTCCCAGTAGAGGCCATTCAAAGCAACGGTTTGTTACTCACCTACCCTGGGCCTCTTACTAGCCACTTATTAGAGTGCAATAATAGATCTGAATTTACCTGGTGGGTGGGGGGACGAGACCAACATCACAAATATACATCTGAAAAATGTTTGTGGTGTTCACCCATCTATTAATGAATTAACCTCCTTGTAGAGCATTACAAAGATGGGGTGCTAGTAAGCATTCTATAATGTGCAGGGCATTATACTGTGGGAGGCTTTTGGGAGCAGATTATACTGTGTAGAACTACTGCAGAGCATTACATTATGGTGGGCGTAGGGGAACATTTTATACCGTGGAAGGATCGGGGACAACAAATTTTGCAGATATGAGGCAAATTCCTGATTGCATCCTTGGAGGGAACTGCAACTCACTACAGGTGGTGGGTGGTGGAGTAGCAGAAAGGGGGAACATATGTGTAAATGTGAATAAGACAGCAGACAGAGAAGTTGGCAGGGTTGAGGGTGATTATTGGCATTCATAAACTAAGTAAAGGGAAACAGCTGATTACAGCACACGAATACAAGAGCCAATAAATGTTCAGGACTCTGTGGTGGGGCTGAGAGGAGCATTATATACCTTGTGGAGCTGATCTGGAGCATTATATTGTGGGAGGAGGGGGGGGGGCACAAATTTTCCCTATATGGGGCAAATTCCTGATTATTGACTCTTCGGGTGCATTCACACTGAGTAAACGCTAGCTTATTCTGAACGTAAAACACGTTCAGAATAAGCGGCGTCTAAAGCAGCTCCATTCATTTCTATGGGAGCGGGGATACGAGCGCTCCCCATAGAAATGAATGGGCTGCTTCTTTCACTCCGTGCAGTCCCATTGAAGTGAATGGGGAGTGCCGGCGTGTACGCTCCGGCATGAGCAGAGCTTGCCGTATACGCCGGCACTCCCCATTCACTTCAATGGGACTGCACGGAGTGAAAGAAGCAGCCCATTCATTTCTATGGGGAGCGCTCGTATCCCCGCTCCTATAGAAATGAATGGAGCTGCTTTAGACGCCGCTTATTCTGAACGTGTTTTACGTTCAGAATAAGCTAGCGTTTACTCAGTGTGAATGCACCCTTCCTATTTATTTTTACATCTCTCTATTCTGGGCCCTTTGGGAATTTTATCCCAGGCAGTGTTTCCTAATTATGGATCCTCTACTGAACTGAGCTACATTTTCCAGAGGACCAATGCAATGTCTGAGAAGATTATTAAGATTATGACCATTAAACTTATGTATGTACAGGCAGCAGGATTAAAACACTGTCATGAAAAATTCAGGGGAGAAAAGCAAAATAATAAGCAGAAAACAGGGTTATTCCACTGTTTTCTGCTTATGCACTTGCTTTTCAATTACAGCAGAAAATAGCGGAATAAAAATAATGGTCCTGCAAGCTAAGTGGCCATTATGGGCTGTTCAATTGTGAGGTGCGCAATACAGTGGTGAAGATACTGTAAAATAAAACGCATAACAGTACTAAATGGTAGAATAAGGAAAAATACACCAGAAAAGGAGACAGAATACAGGTAGGGACATTTCATTAATTACAATACAGTAAAGTACAATAAGGGGGGGGGGTCCCTGGCAAAATTCTTGTCTGCTCACATTTTCCATCTCTTCCCTTTGGACCGCCATGACCACTTCTTCAAGCTGTGACTTGTCTCTGTAAAGATTGCAACACAGACATCTTTGACTCCTCACTTCTCCACACACCCCAACCCATATATATTATACAGTATATGCCCTTTCTATTCATAATGTCCCCTAATGAATACTTCTATAAATATCCCTTGCACTCAAAGTTATGCCCCACATTGCCCCCTGCAGCCTCTATTATGCCACACAGTGGTCCCTGCAGCCTCTATTATGCCCCACAGTTGCCAACCCAACTATAATACCCCACAGATGTCCATTCAACCTTTATTATACCCCATATCTTCTGTGTCATATATAAGAAGGGGAAGTGGGGGCAGCTATGAGCAGGAATGGGGAAATAAGCTGCCACCTGCAGGGGATACTCCAGCAGCTAGCGACCTATTTAAAAAATTAATCCCTCACTCACCTACCTCGCAATCCCGCTGATGCCGCCTCTTCTTCTTTACCCAGCCGCGCCTAAAACGTCTGCGTCTCAGTGCAGGAGACGTGATGACTTCTTATCGTCGCCTGCACTGAGACACAGAGATCTAAGCCAGCCCAGGACTGGTCTGCTCAATTTTGTTTTCAGAGTGGCCTGTCTTGGGCTAGTTTAGAAGAAAAAAAAATAAGTAAAATAAAATGGTCAAATTGCTGCCCCTCCGGTACCATTATTTTCTACAGCAATATCTCTCCACTGTCAAAGGCACACCTTATAGCCTAGTGTCATCTCTAAGCTGTGAGGAGTGCCCACCCTGACAACACTTTTCCATAACCTTATACAACCAATATCTAAATTCCTCACACAGCCAGCTTTCTAGAGGCATGTAATATTGCACATCTCTGAGGACATAAAAGGTCCTCTTCAACCCCTTTTCAGCAACCACCGTAATAGTATGGCAGGTGTCGGGTATTTAAATATGGCAGCCTCTCAGCTGTATTATACAGCAGATACCATGCCTTAATACACAGTCAGTGCCTGCAATGATCGCAGGAATTAGGGCCCCTGGCGTCTTCGCCAAAGCTGACCAAGGAGCCATTTTACCTGGGATTGTCAGCCCCCTAAATGAGATCCGGGGCTGGTATCCCAATGCTGTGAGCCTATTGAAGCCTACTGCTTTATGCAACCTGTCATACAAATGCCATTATTTTGCAATGCACTAGTGATCATACCACTGTGAAGCAGTGAAATTTTTTTTTTATATATATATATATACATCACCATACACATTTACACATATATAAAAAATGCTAATTTTTTTTTGCAAAGGTTTAGATTTTAAGAGGTTAAAATATAAATAAAACTATATGCGGTGAGGTGAATAACGTACATTATTTTGCGCATAGTGGTATTTTTTGGATAGCGGGGGTGCGAGGAGATATTTTTTTTTATGTTATGTTTTTTAACCCATTGGGAATACAATCTAAAAGTATCTTAAGGACTAGGCCTCATTATTCAAAACTGACATGTTTCAATTTACATTGCAATAACTTTGAGGCGCTAAAACTTACACAAATGATTTTAGTTTTTCATGACATATTGTACTTCATCTTAGTGATACACAATGAGCAATATTTTTGTATTTGTTAAATATAATAATAATAATATATGAAAGATTTGAGGGATTTATGTAAAAAAATAATAAATCGCAATTTGATTTTGAAAATCGCAGCATGTCAGCATTGTAGTTTTTACTGCAAAGTGGGCATGGGATTCACTAGAATCCCATCCACTTTGCACGTACTGTAAAACGCTGCGAGTGTTTCCACCGCCAGCAAATCACGGCGTTTCCATCCCGTGGGGCCCAGGACTCAATTTTGTGTAGAAAAAAAAGTTATATATGTGGGCATAAACTGCTGTTTGGGCACTCAGTAGGGCTCAGAAGGTAAGGAGCACTGGGCTTTTTGAGTATAGATTTAAGGGACTTACTGGACTCCATGATGTTTTTGCAGAGCACTGGAGGTGCCAGGTTCACACAAGTGTTCGAGGACTTCATCCCCCATTTAAATTGAAATAGTTGATCTGAAAGGTTTCTGACGATTTCAGTATAAAATTGTTGGAAACCTGGCGAACCCATTATAGTGGATGCCACAAGAGGATCCATAGAACAGAAACCCAAATGCTAGTGTGAACTTAGCATAAATCCGTGCTCCAAAAACTACATGGTACTCATTCCCTTCTGTGCCCAACTAGCAGTTTATACCCACATATGACATTAAGTACAATATTTTGGGTACACCAGTGTCATACATGTGGGCATAAAACACTGTTTAGGTATGCAGCAGGGCAAAGAAGGGAAGGAGCATTGTGCGACTTTTGGAGAGCAGATTTAGAGGTTTGGTATCTGGACCCCATGTCATGTTTGCAGAGCCTCTAAGGTACCAGTAACGTAGAATCGCCGAGGAAATTACCCCATTTTCAAAACTGTACCACTCAAAGAATTTATAAAGGGGTGTAGGGAGCATTAGTATCTCAGGTGTGAATGCATAGCGGATGGTGAAAAGTGAATATGTCAGCTGTGCGGAGTGCATTGGGAATGCCAAATTCCCTGCTATTTCCCCAGTAGCTCTATGGGGAGTCACTCTGGGAAGGGAGGGGGGGGTGTCACTTTTAGTTTCCTTTCCCTTTTAAATTCTAAATCTGGGGTGTCCCCTGATATAAGCTTACACAGTTTAAATATCTGTTTCCTGCTGCAGCCAATTTATTGGGGTGTTTTGTTTTTTTTTTGTCTTCACATTGTACAAGCAACATATATACCGTATTTTTCGGACTATAAGACGCACTTTTTCCCCCCCATAGTCTTATAGTCCAAATGTGGCCGCCTGGCATCCGCTGTAATAGAGAGGCGGATGCCCTGCCCTGCAGGAAGCCAACAGCGGCAGTGGCGATGCTGCTATTCGGGGGGGGGGGGGGGGGCTCGACAGAGAGGAGCGGAATAAATAATAAGTCTCTTCCCCCCATACATAAATATGCAGCCTGCAGAAAGTGTTTTTTCAGATATATCTGAAGAAGAAGCCAGAGGAAGCTTCAAAACGTCATATTCTGTCATCATTATGAGTTAGCCATTGAAAAAGGTATCACCTACTGAAGACTTGCGAGTTTTTTGTTTTTTTATACTTCATAACCACTGGCTAACACGGTACAAAACATATATTTTTTTTTGGCCATATGAGGGCCAATTTTTGCAGCATGAGATGCAATTTGTAATGAGACCATTTTGGGGTCACTATAAGGGTGAGTTCACACGGAGTAAAGTGCCGCGAGATGTGGGAGCCGGGATCGTATACGCGGCGCTATTTTGCGGCCGTGATTTTGCGGCACTTTACTCCGTGTGAACTCACCTTTACAATGAATAAATTTTAACTTTTTTTTAGTGGATTAAATAAATACATATATATATATATATATATATATATATATATATATATATATATATATACACTCACCGGCCACTTTATTAGGTACACCATGCTAGTAACGGGTTGGACCCCCTTTTGCCTTCAGAACTGCCTCAATTCTTCATGGCATAGATTCAACAAGGTGCTGGAAGCATTCCTCAGAGATTTTGGTCCATATTGACATGATGGCATCACACAGTTGCCGCAGATTTGTCGGCTGCACATCCATGATGCGAATCTCCCGTTCCACCACATCCCAAAGATGCTCTATTGGATTGAGATCTGGTGACTGTGGAGGCCATTGGAGTACAGTGAACTCATTGTCATGTTCAAGAAACCAGTCTGAGATGATTCCAGCTTTATGACATGGCGCATTATCCTGCTGAAAGTAGCCATCAGATGTTGGGTACATTGTGGTCATAAAGGGATGGACATGGTCAGCAACAATACTCAGGTAGGCTTTGGCGTTGCAACGATGCTCAATTGGTACCAAGGGGCCCAAAGAGTACCAAGAAAATATTCCCCACACCATGACACCACCACCACCAGCCTGAACCATTGATACAAGGCAGGATGGATCCATGCTTTCATGTTGTTGACGCCAAATTCTGACCCTACCATCCGAATGTCGCAGCAGAAATCGAGACTCATCAGACCAGGCAACGTTTTTCCAATCTTCAATTGTCCAATTTCGATGAGCTTGTGCAAATTGTAGCCTCAGTTTCCTGTTCTTAGCTGAAAGGAGTGGCACCCGGTGTGGTCTTCTGCTGCTGTAGTCCATCTGCCTCAAAGTTCGACGTACTGTGCGTTCAGAGATGCTCTTCTGGCTACCTTGGTTGTAATGGGTGGCTATTTGAGTCACTATTGCCTTTCTATCAGCTCGAACCAGTCTGGCCATTCTCCTCTGACCTCTGGCATCAACAACGCATTTCCGCCCACAGAACTGCCGCTCACTGGATGTTTTTTCTTTTTCGGACCATTCTCTGTAAACCCTAGAGATGATTGTGCGTGAAAATCCCAGTAGATCAGCAGTTTCTGAAATACTCAGACCAGCCCTTCTGGCACCAACAACCATGCCACGTTCAAAGGCACTCAAATCACCTTTCTTCCCCATACTGATGCTCGGTTTGAACTGCAGGAGATTGTCTTGACCATGTCTACATGCCAAAATGCACTGAGTTGCCGCCATGTGATTGGCTGATTAGAAATTAAGTGTTAACGAGCAGTTGGACAGGTGTACCTAATAAAGTGGCCGGTGAGTGTATATATATATATATATATATATATATATATATATATATATATATATATATTAGCTTTTACCCGCGACTTCGTCTGCGGTGATTTGAGAATTGGGCGGACACAGACGTGTGAAACTGTAAAAGTGCTTTAAAAAGTTTGGTGGGGTAGCAAATGTAATGTGTTATATTGTGTATGTAGTGATACAGACATATATATATATATATATATATATATATATATATATATATATATTATATTATATTTTATATTGTGCATGTAGTGATACAGACAATGTGATGTGTTATATTGTGCATGTAGTGATACAGACAATGTGATGTGTTATATTGTGCATGTAGTGATACAGACAATGTGATCTGTTATATTGTGTATGTAGTGATACAGACAATGTGATCTGTTATATTGTGTATGTAGTGATACAGACAATGTGATCTGTTATATTGTGTATGTAGTGATACAGACAATGTGATCTGTTATATTGTGTATGTAGTGATACAGACAATGTGATCTGTTATATAGTGGAAAGCTATATGTAAATGTGAGTGAGTAGAGTGAGGGCTACTCCTGAAGTGACAGTAAGGAGTGTGCAGGCAGGTTGAGGCAGGAAATGCCAGGCAGTGTGTGTGAGTCTATAGCTGGGGCTAGGAGTCCTGCTTTTGTGAGTCTCCTGCTAGGAAGCCATGTTGTTTAGTGGCACCAAAAGTAGCCTATGCATACCTCCCAACCGTCCCGATTTCCGCAGGACAGTCACGATTTGGGTGACATGTCCCGTGGTCCCGGTTGGAGGGAGGTATGTCCCGATTTCAACTCAGATCTGCGTCCAGAGGACGCAGATCTGAGTTGAACACATATGCGGCTGAAGCAAGGAGCTGACACAGGTCAGCTCCTCGCTTCGCCGCTGCCCGCCTCTCTCCCTGACACATGCGGCTGAAGCTGCTCGCGTGCTCGCTTCCCCGCTGCGTCTCTCTCTCGCTGACACATGCGGCTGAAGCGAGGAGCTGACCTGTGTCAGCTCCTCGCTTCACCGCTGCCGCCGGCTCCTGGCTTGTAGACGCGATGTACAAGCCAGGAGCCGGCGGCAGCGGCGAAGCGAGGAGCTGACACATGTCAGCTCCTCGCTTCAGCCGCATGTGTCAGCGAGAGAGAGACGCAGCGGGGAAGCGAGCACGCGAGCAGCTTCAGCCGCATGTGTCAGGGAGAGAGGCGGGCAGCGGCGAAGCGAGGAGCTGACCTGTGTCAGCTCCTTCCTTCAGCCGCATGTGTCAGCGAGAGAGGCGGGCAGAGAGCGGCGAGGGAGCGGAGGAGAAGGTAAGTTTAATGTGGAGGTGGAACGTGAATCTGGGGGCAGATGAAGGAGAGGACGGCATGACACTGGGGGCAGAGATGGAGAGGACGGCATGACACTGGGGGCAGAGATGGAGAGGACATGAATTTGGGGGCAGAGATGGGGGACATGAATCTGGGGGCAGAGATGTGGGACATGAATCTGGGGGCAGAGATGTGGGGACATGAATCTGGGGGCAGAGATGGAGGGACATGAATCTGGGGGCAGAGATGGAGTGGACATGAAACTGGGGGCAGAGGTGTGGGGACATGAATCTGGGGGCAGAGATCGAAGAGGGACATGAAACTGGGGGCAGATGAAGGGTGTATATGAAACTGGGGGAGAGATAGAGGGGGGACATATAATTTACGGGTGACTGTAGGAGGATTATACTGTGTGCAGGCACATGAAAAATTAACGAGTGGGTGGAGTCAACACAAAAGTGGGCGGGGCTAAATTTGTCCCTCTTTCGGTTCTTCAAAAGTTGGAAGGTATGCCTATGACTCAATCCTAAGGGAAAACTATGTTTGTGGAAAATTGCACGCAAATCCATCCAGGCGTTTTACATCCAAACACACAAACTTTCACATTTATAATATTAGTAGGATATATATATATATATATATGCCCCCAGATTCATGTCCCCCATCTCTGACATATATATATATATATATATATATATATATATATATATATATATATATATATTTTGCGGACTATAAGGCGCACTGGACTATAAGGCGCATTACCCATGAGCGCCTTATAGTCCTGTCTAGGTTCATATATAAGGCGCACCGGACTATAAGGCGCAGCACTGTCCGGTGCGCCTTATATGTGATTGAAAGCGGCGGCACTCAGACTTTGCCGGCGGCCGCTTAACCCCCCGCGTGCCAGCTGCTTCTATTCATTTCAATGGCATGCTTCCATTGAAATGAATGGAAGCCCTCGGCACGCGACGAGTTAAAGGGATTCTACCATTAAAAGAAGTTTTTTTTCTCTTGACCACGTGGGAATAGCCTTAAAAAAGGCTATTCGTCTCCTACCTTTTGCCATATCCAGCGCCGTCTTCTTCCTGAGCTGCGTCCTCCCCTTCTGTGTCGTCTTCTTTGGGCGTTATGGATGACGCATGCGCAGTCGGCTCTGGCTGCGAGAGCCTGTTAGAGCCGACTGTGCATGCGTCATCCATGCGTCGTGCCGCTTCCATACATTGCAATGGGAGCGTGCTATTCGAATAGTATTTGTGCATCTCTAAACTTCAATTGTAAGAAGTTACAATTGAAGTTAGAGATGAGCGAATACTATTTGAATAGCACGCTCCCATTGCAATGTATGGAAGCGGCACGCAGACTTTGCCGGCGGCTGCCGCTTAACTCCTCGCGTGCCGCCGCTTCCATCCATATATAAGGCGCACCGGACTATAAGGCGCACTTTCGATTTCTGAGGAAATCGTAGGATTTTATGTGCGCCTTATAGTCCAGAAAATACAGTATATATTATACACAAAAAATATATATACTCGAGTATAAGCCGAAACGAATATAAGCAGAGGCCCCTAATTTTACCACAAAAAAACTGGGAAAACTTATTAACTCGAACATAAGCCTAGAGTCATAAGTTGCAGCTCTTAAATTTGGCCCGGACACACAGCTGCAAAAGCATCTATGTGTATGGGCCTATTGAAATATAATAGTCCATAATTTTATCCACCATTGCAGATAAAAAGTACGATCATGTGCATTACAGCTTAGTAACTCCATGTCCCTCATACTAATAGCAGTTAACCCCATCATGTCCCTCACATAAGAGTTACTGATATGTGGGACATATGGAGGTAATAATTAGGTATCTTCATAATTAAGGTCCTTTATTAGTACCCCCCCATGTGTCTCACATATTAGTAACCCTTATATGGGGCACACAAGGGTTATTATTGTCATTGTTTATTTATATAGCACCATTAATTCCATGGTGCTTTACATTTGGGGGTTTACATACAGTACACAAGATATACAAGTAGATATAATACTAACAATGACTGACTGGCACAATGGGGTAGAGGGCCCTGCCCGCAAGGGCTTACAATCTAATGTGAGGGACATGATGGGGTTAACTGCTATTAATGTGAGGCACATGGAGTTACTGAAACTAAATTAATAACCCCAAATGCCTGACAATAATAGGATTAGTAACTCTAGCAGGTGCCTGTGTGTTTTACTTTACTGTAGCTTCCTCTCCTCTTCTTTGCAGGATGCAGACACAGGGGACGCAGGGGCCTCCTTCCTCTGGGCTTTAATCTCTCTTGCTAAAGAAGTGGGGAGTGTCCTATATCATTACTGTAGCAACCACTGAACGACACGCTCCCTTTGTTTAATTTTTGCAGGTCCTTGAAGGTCCTTTGCTCAATGCCTCATTTTGCCAATGCAAGTGCATTGGTTAAAGAGGACCTTTCATCAGATTGGGCACAGGCAGTTCCATATACTGCTGGAAAGCCGACACAGCGCTGAATTCATTAGATGTCTTTTTCACCCCGCCGTTTGGTTAAAATTCAGTTTTCCGTCGGTATGCAAATGAGTTCTTGCAGCACTGGGGGCGGGACCCAGCGCACAAACAGCACTGGGGCATCCCCAATGCTGCGAGAGAACTCTCCAGCGCTGGCTCCATCTTCTTCTGGAACGTCATCTTCATGCATCTTCTTCTGGCGCCTAATGGACCCTAAATAAGAGAGTAAGAAGGATTAGGGCTAGTTCACACGTAAAAACCGCCTGGCTTATTTTGGTCCAGAAAAAAAAACGCTTCCTAATTAGGAAGCGTTTTTTGACCTTGAGGCATTTTTTGGAGCAGTTTTTGGTAAAAACCGCTTCAGAAAACGCCAGGCAGTTTTCCCCTCCCTTAAAGTGAATGGACCGTAAAAAACCGCGTCACTATTTTTGCAAAAAAAAAAAAAAACGCAACACGTTTTTTGCCTCCCATTCACTTCTATTGCTTTCCTCAGGCAAAATCCACCTGAAGAAAGCTCATGTCGCTTCTTTCTTCTGCTAGCAGCAAAAAACTGCTAGCAGAAAAACGAAAGCTAGCGGTTTCCATAGACCACCATTGTATGGAGGCGGATTTTGAGGTGAAATCTAGAGATGAGCGAACAGTGTTCTATCGAACACATGTTCGATCGGATATCAGGCTGTTCGATGTGTTCGATTCGAATCGAACATCACGTGGCAAACTCGAAAAAAAATTTGATTCCCCTCCCACCTTCCCTGGCGCTTTTTTTGCACCAATAACAATGCAGGGGAAGTGGGACAGGAACTACAACACCAGAGGCATCGAAAAAAATCGGAAAAAGTCATTGGCTGCCGAAATCAGGTGACCTCCATTTTAGACGAATAGTGGATTTCAAATCCGGGTCATATGAGAATGTGAACTTTGTGACTAAGAGACAGGGATAGATGTACAGGCAGGGATAGCTAGGGATAACCTTTATTTAGGTAGGAATGTTATTAAAAATAACTTTTTGGGGCTCTATCGGGTGTGTAATTGTGATTTTTGTGACATAAACTTTTTCCCATAGGAATGCATTGGACAGTGCTGATTGGCCAGAGTACGGAATTCGACCAATCAGCGCTGGCTCTGCTGGAGGAGGCGGAGTCTAAGATCGCTCCACACCAGTCTCCATTCTGGTCCGACCTTAGACTCCGACTCCTCCGGTAGAGCCAGCGCTGATTGGCCGAAGGCTGGCCAATGCATTCCTATGGGAATGCAGAGACTTAGCAGTGCTGAGCCAGTTCTGCTCAACTACACCGTGTGCCGAGTGTGCACACTCGGCTCTGCTACATCTGATGTAGCAGAGCCTGCTACTGCAGAGACTTAGCAGTGCTGAGCCAGTTCTGCTCAACTACACCGTGTGCCGGTCAGCCCATCTGATATAGCAGAGTCGAGTGTGCACACTCGGCTCTGCTACATCAGATGTAGCAGAGCCTGCTACTGCAGAGACTTAGCAGTGCTGAGCCAGTTCTGCTCAACTACACCGTGTGCCAGTCAGCCCATCTGATATACCAGAGCCGAGGGTGCACACTCGGCTCTGCTACATCAGATGGGCTGACCGGCACACGGTGTAGTTGAGCAGAACTGTCTCAGCACTGCTAAGTCTCTGCATTCTCATAGGAATGCATTGGCCAGCGCTGATTGGCCAGAGTACGGAACTCGACCAATCAGCGCTGGCTCTGCTGGAGGAGGCGGAGTCTAAGATCGCTCCACATCAGTCTCCATTCAGGTCCGACCTTAGACTCCGCCTCCTCCGGCAGAGCCAGCGCTGATTGGCCGAAGGCTGGCCAATGCATTCCTATGGGAATGCAGAGACTTAGCAGTGCTGAGCCAGTTCTGCTCAACTACACCGTGTGCCGGTCAGCCCATCTGATATAGCAGAGCCGAGTGTGCATAAGGGTTCTAGTGCACCCTCGGCTCTGCTACATTTGATGTAGCAGAGCCGAGTGTGCACACTCGGCACACGGTGTAGTTGAGCAGAACTGACTCAGCACTGCTAAGTCTCTGCATTCCCATAGGAATGCATTGGCCAGCCTTCGGCCAATCAGCGCTGGCTCTGCCGGAGGAGGCGGAGTCTAAGGTCGGACCTGAATGGAGACTGGTGTGGAGCGATCTTAGACTCCGCCTCCTCCAGCAGAGCCAGCGCTGATTGGTCGAGTTCCGTACTCTGGCCAATCAGCGCTGGCCAATGCATTCCTATGGGACTGCAGAGACTTAGCAGTGCTGAGCCAGTTCTGCTCAACTACACCGTGTGCCGGTCAGCCCATCTGATATAGCAGAGCCGAGTGTGCACACTCGGCTCTGCTACATCTGATGTAGCAGAGCCGAGTGTGCACTGACCGGCACACGGTGTAGTTGAGCAGAACTGGCTCAGCACTGCTAAGCCTCTGCAGTAGCAGGCTCTGTACATCAGATGTAGCAGAGCTGAGTGTGCACACTCGGCTCTGCTACATCTGATGTAGCAGAGCCGAGTGTGCACACTCGGCTCTGCTATATCAGATGGGCTGACCGGCACACGGTGTAGTTGAGCAGAACTGGCTCAGCACTGCTAAGTCTCTGCAGTAGCAGGCTCTGCTACATCAGATGTAGCAGAGCCGAGTGTGCACACTCGGCTCTGCTACATCTGATGTAGCAGAGCCGAGTGTGCACACTCGGCACACGGTGTAGTTGAGCAGAACTGGCTCAGCACTGCTAAGTCTCTGCATTCCCATAGGAATGCATTGGCCAGCCTTCAGCCAATCAGCGCTGACTCTGCCGGAGGAGGCGGAGTCAAAGGTCGGACCAGAATGGAGACTGGTGTGGAGCGATCTTAGACTCCGCCTCCTCCAGCAGAGCCAGCGCTGATTGGTCGAGTTCCGTACTCTGGCCAATCAGCGCTGGCCAATGCATTCCTATGGGGAAAAGTTAGCTTGCGAAAATCGCAAGCTGACAGGGATTTCCATGAAATAAAGTGACTTTTATGCCCCCAGACATGCTTCCCCTGCTGTCCCAGTGTCATTCCAGGGTGTTGGTATCATTTCCTGGGGTGTCATAGTGGACTTGGTGACCCTCCAGACACGGATTTGGGTTTCCCCCTTAACGAGTATATGTTCCCCATAGACTATAATGGGGTTCAAAACCCGTTCGAACACTCGAACAGTGAGCGGCTGTTCGAATCGAATTTCGAACCTCGAACATTTTAGTGTTCGCTCATCTCTAGTGAAATCTGCTGTCAAAATCCGCCTCATGCCCCCGTGTGAACTAGCCCTTACTAGATCATGAGCAAATGTGACCACTTGCTATGACTACATGGCAACTTTGGCAGTGCCACTGTATGATTACCTCACGCAAGTTAACAGAGCTGAAAAAACATCCTGTCATATCCCAACTTTTTGCGACTAGTTGAACACACACACGGTTTCCAATGCAACTCCACTCACATTAGTGAAGGAGTCACAGGACAACATGGCGATCTTTAGTTGTGTGACTAGCATTGCAGCCAAAGTCACCGTGTAGGACTACTTTTGCTGGTCTGGGACATTCAGGCTTGTTTTAATAATACAGAGGTGCAATTGTTTCTGTCCATAATCTGAGAAGAGTTACATTAACCACTTCAGTACCGGGCCAATTTGTGGTCCAGGACCAGACACATTTTTGGTTTATTTTGTATGTGCAGTTTAGAGGGTTGTAACATTTTTCTCATACGTCTCATTCAACTAATTTCTGCATCTTTTTTCGGGAACACATAGGGCTTTATTTTTATGTTGTTTTTATTTTCGATTATGTTTTAATTTTTTTTTTATATACGGGAAATTATAAACAAAATGGGAGGGAAATTGAGTCTGGTTTTCACTTTTCTTTTTTTATTTAATAACACACAGTGCCACTGAAGAACTTTATAAAATAGCTTTTCCTCTTCATTACGGTAATTTTTATTTTATATGGTGTCGTCGGGGGTGAGGCTATAATCTTTAATAACAGCATTTTATTGGCGCATTATTTTACTTATTAGTTTACTTATTTAAATTATTTTAAATTTTTTTTAAACTTTATTAATTTTTTTATATTTTTTTTTTCAGATGTGTCCCCATAAGGTCATAAGAGACCTTTGGGACATCTGATTACTTTTTTTTTTTTTTTTTTTTGTATTAGAGGCTGATTTCTCCTGTAACTGGGGCTGGTACATTTAGCCCCAGTTGCAGGAGGAATACAGCCTCCTGCACCTTGTATACACAGTATACAGAGCTGATCTGGGTCCTGTAGGACCCTGCAGCTCTTGCAAGATACTGAGCCCGGCGGATCACATGACCACCGGGTCAGAGGGCGGCCCCATCACGGCGGCGCGCATATCTGTGTATACAGCGCTCATTGAGCACTGTATACACAGCGATCGAGAAGGCAAGGAAGGAAATAAACCTTCCCTGTCTTCTGAAGTTACAGCCGGCTCCCAGCTTCAGCAATTGCACGATCTCGTGCAATAGCTGTGTTCTGACGTACCAGCACGTCCTGTCAGAACAAGGCAACCACTTCCCGGACGTATATAGTCTATGGGCGGCCCGGAAGTGGTTAAAATAAAAAATATATTAAACTTTTTTCAAAACTGACGTGTCACTTTAGATGGCAATAACTGTGAGACACTTTAACTTACACAAGTGATTTTGAGACTGTTTTTTTCATAACACATACTTCATGTTAGTGGTAAATACTAATCAATATTTTTGTATTTATTTATAAAAAAAAACAACTAGGAAATTTGATGGAAATTTGGAAAAAATTTAAATTTTCAAAATGTGAATTTGCTTTTCAGGCAGATACCACCCAAATACATGAATAAATATTATCTACCATGTCTGCTTTATATTGGCATCATCTTTTGATTGTGTTTTAATTTATTTTGGAAATTATAAGGATTACAAGTGTAACAGTGATTTTCCAGATTTACAAGAAAATTCCCCAAACCAATCTTTTTGGGACCACTTCAGTTCTGAAAGGAATTATAAAGGCCTGTATAATAGAAACACCCCCATAAATCACCCCATTTTCAAAACTGCACCCCTCAAATTATTCAAAACAACATTTGAGATGTTTGTTAACCCTTTAAGCATTTCATAAGAATAAAAATAATATGGAGGTGAAATTTAGACATTTAATTTTTTTCACTAATACATTCATTTAGACCTAAAATTAACACATTCACAAAGGGTTAAAGGAGAAAATGCATCTGACAGTTTATTATGCAATTTCTTCCAAGCACAGAAATACCCCACATGTGGGTGTAAACTGATTTTTGGGCACAGGGCAGCGCATGGAAGGGAAGGAGCGACACTGGGTGTTTGAACAGCAGATTTAGCTGGAATACAATTTTCAGGCACCATGTCTCATTTGCAGTGCCCTTAGAGTACCAAAACAATGGTAACACCCCCCCCCCCCCAAAGTGACCCTATTTTAGAATCTACACCCCTCACAGAATTCATCAAGGGGTATAGTGAGCATTTTGACCCTACGGCTGTTTCACAGATTTTACTAACATTGGGATGTGTAAATGAAAAATGCCTTAAATGTCCCTTTATCCTCAAAGTTTTCATTTTCACAAGGGGTTAAAGGAGAAAAAGCCCCCCACAGATTGTTACCCAATTTCTCCTGAACACGGAAATACCCCATATGTGGCCATAATCTGCTGTATGGGGACATGGCGGGGCTTGGAATGGAAGGAGCGCTATTTGGCTTTTAGAGGGTGGATTTTGCTGAAATATTTTTCAGGTGCCATGTCGCATTTGCAGAGCTCCTAGAGTACAAATACAATGGAAACTGACTAAAAGTGACCATTTTGGAGACTACACCACTCATAGAATTTATCTAGGGGTAGAGTGAGAATTTTGACCTCATAGATTATTATTATTATTTTTATTTTGGTGGGTCCCCAGGTGGCACGGGTAGGCATTGGCTTTTACCATATATTCTCACTTGTATTCTATTTGCTTGGTTGTTCACATTGTTGCATTTTATTACTTTTCACATGTGTTTCTAAATCATTACTTCACCATGTGTATTATTTTGTATTTATTAGTCACATGTTAAACACTTCATGTTGTTTTTTCATTGAGTGTAGCACTTTACCTTGCATGATTACATTGTATAATTTGGCCTCACTATTATATAGTGCCTCCCACCACCTGGATATGTGTCTTTTCTCTGGGTTACATTGATCCTCCCTTTTGTATTACAATTTTATTATATATTATTACATACAGCTGTGCTGTTTTTACTTCTTCAATAAAATTATTTAATGTTTAAGTGATCCTGTCTTGTACAGACATCGTTTTTCTTCTTCTTCTTCTTCTTCTTCTTCTTCTTCTCATAGATTTTATTAACATTGGGACGTAAAAATTTAAAATTATTTTTTTTTCCAATAAATAGTGCATTTAGCGACATATTGTAAATTTTTGCAAGTAGTTAAAGGGGCTCTATCAGCAAAATCATGCTGATAGAGCCCCACATATGCGTGCATAGCCTTTAAAAAGGCTATTCAGGCACTGTAAAAGTTAAATTAAACTACCCCGCCGTTTTAAAATAATAACTTAAAAAAGAATGTTCTCTACTTACTGAAGGTGCACGCTGGGCGGGCATTCAGGGTGTGTCTTCATCTTCTTCCCCGCCTCTTCTTCCTCTGACGTCTTCGAGTCCCGTCTTCCTCCAGCGCTTGCTCACGGACACTGACAAAAAAAAAAATAGCCCGGGCGCATGCGCAGTAGCACGCGGCTTCTACTACGGCTACTGCACATGCGCCCGGGCTATTTTTTTTTATCAGTGTCCGCGAGCAAGCGCCGGAGGAGGACGGGACCCGAAGACGTCAGAGGAAGAAGAGGCGGGGAAGAAGATGAAGACGCACCCTGAATGCCCGCTCAGCGTGCACCTTCAGTAAGTAGATCACATTCTTTTTTAAGTTATTATTTTAAAACGGCGGGGTAGTTTAATTTAACTTTTACAGTGCCTGAATAGCCTTTTTAAAGGCTATGCACGCATATGTGGGGCTCTATCAGCATGATTTTGCTGATAGAGCCCCTTTAAAGAATTAAAGACACACCACCGTTTGTTACACAATTTCTCCTGAACACGGCAATACCCCATATGTGGTTATAATCTGCTGTATGGGGACATGGTGGGGTTGGAATGGAAGGAGCGCCATTTGGCTTTTGGAGGGCAGATGTGACTGGAATAGTTTTCTGGTGCCATGTCGCATTTCCTGAGGCCCTAAAGTATCAATACAATGGAAACCCCTCAAAAGTGACCCCATTTTAGAAATTACACCCATCAAGGAATGTATCAAGGGGTATTATAATTTTGAGACTAAAAATGCTTTCCAAAAATTAACGTACAAAATGAAAATTGAAGTCTTGAAAGAAATATACCATTTCGGTGCCCAATACGTGGCACCCACTTTGTGTTGTCAGAGACCGGCACTCCTAAAACTATTAAAGTGGGCCATCTTGAGGGGCAAAAAATTATATATGTGGGTGTAAACTGCTGCTTGGGCACACAGCAGGGATGAGAAGGGAAGGAGCACTGCGCTTTTTAACTTTTGGGGAACAGATTTAGAGGGACATTCTGGGGGCCAAGTTGCTTTTGGAGAGCCCTGGAGATGACTGTAAACTGGAATTCCCCAAGAAGTGACCCCATTTTGTAGGGGCAAGTTTAGGGTCTCTGCAAAAATGTCATGGCATCCAAAAACCAAACCGTCTAAGTCTCTGCTCCAAAAACCCAATAACCCTTCTGTGTCTGGCTGTGCCCTAATATCAGTTTATACCCACATATGACATTACGTACGTTATCCAGGGTACACCAGTGTCATACATGGGGCATAAACTGCAGTTTGGGGGGCCACACGGTGGCTCAGTGGTTAGGACTGTAGCCTTGCAGCACTGCAGTCCTGATGTTCAAATCCTGCCATGGGCAAAAAAAAAAAAACATCTGCAAGGAGTTTGTATGTTCTCCCCGTGTTTGCATGAATTTCCATCCCATATTCCAAAAAATGTAGAGAAAAAAATGTACATTGTGAGCTCTGTGTGGGGCTCACAATCTACATTTGAAAAAAAAAAAAAAACAACCTACAGTTTGGGCGCACAGCAGGGCGCAGAAGGGAAGGAGAGCTATGTGGCTTTTGGAGAACAGATTCAGATGTTTGGTATATGATATTGTATCTGTTTGTAGAGCCTGTAAGGTACTAGAAAAGTGGATTCCCCAAAGGAGTGACCCCATTTTGAAAACTGCACCCCTCAAAGAATTTCTCAGGGGGTGTAGTGAGTATTAGTATCCCAGACGTGACTGCACAGCGGATGGCGAAGAGGGAATACGGAAGCTGTGCGGAGGACATTGCAGACACCAAATTGCCTACTATGTCCCAGTAGCTCCTATGATTGGGGGTGTCACCCTGAGGGTCACTTCTGGTACATTTTCCCTCATAAGCTCTAAATCTGGGGTGTCCCCTGATATACGCTCGCACAGCTTATATATTCCCTTCCTGCCGCACCTAGTTGCACTCTAAGGGTGCATTCACACTACGGAACGCCAGCGTGTATCACAGCCGTACACGCCGGCGTTACAGCAGGGCTGCCGGACACGCCGGCGTTACAGCAGGGCTGCCGGACACTTCCCATTCATTTCTATGGGAGCCAGCATGCGAGCGCTCCCCATAGAAATGAATGGACTGCTTTTTTCCATTCATTTCTATGGGGAGCGCTCGCATGCCGGCTCCCATAGAAATGAATGCGAAGTGTCCGGCAGCCCTGCTGTAACGCCGGCGTGTACGGCTGTGATACACGCTGGCGTTCCGTAGTGTGAATGCACCCTAATAATTTGGCGATCTTTGCGGGTTTTTGTCCTCATATTGCTAGATACAAACAAAAAAAAAAAACTACACTTTGGGCGCACAGCAGGGCGCAGAAGGGAAGGAGAGCTATGTGGCTTTTGGAGTACAGATTCAGATGTTTGGTATATGATCAAATAAAATTTTCTTTATTTTTTTGGTGATGTGGCGATATAAAAGCTTGTTGTTTGCGGGATGAGATGCATTTTGTAATGATACCATTTTTGGGTGCCTACAACTTACTGAATACATTTTATTAACTCTTTTTTAGCTGGATTTAAAAAATAAATAAATCCTGGCATTGCATTTTACCTTTTTAATTTTTCGCCATGCAGTGTACAGTATAGGTAACATGTTCCCTTTATTCTGCGGGTCGGTACGATTACGGCGATACCTCGTTTATATTATTTTTTTATGCAATACTAATTCTGCAGAGGAAAAACACATTTGGGGACAAATCAATGTTTTTTGCATCGCCATTTTCTGAGAAGCATAACATTTTTATTTTTCGGTTGACAGTGTTGGTTGAGGGCTTATTTTTTGCGGGTCAACCTTTGCTTTTTATTGGTACTGTTGTGGGATATGTGTGACTTTTTGATCACTTTTTCTAGCACATTTTGTAAGGTGAGATGGTGAAAAATCATTACTACTAGCCGGTTTTTCACTTTTTTTTTACGCCATTCACAGTGTACATTAATTGGCCCGATTGTCAAGCATGATCGGATCCAAAGGGTTAAATTGTTTGGTCAGACGAGATCGGGGCGGGTGTTAGGTGTTACTAACACCTAGCACCCTGTTCCGATCTCCGCCAACTGGGTTAGAGTAAATTTACCCCAAAAGGAAGATCATGCAAAGCTCAGAGAAACTACAACAATAAAAGCGCTACAGACAAAAACTCCACTGGCCTCAGTTAACATGTTGAAGGGGTTGCCCAGGAAATTGGAATGGACTTAACTGGTCCAGAAATCAGATGAAGATTGATTCAGGGGCTCTGGCTATGAATTGAGGGGTTGCAGTGACCCAGTAATAAAAAAACCCAAAAAAACCCCAAAACAACAGATCTTAAAAGGGGTTGTCTGGGGAGTATTTATTCACTTACCTGGTCCAGCAAAATGTTTTTGATGGGCCTAGAGGGATCTGGCTACATTTTCCCATGTCATGTGATCAGAGGCAACTAATTAATTACTTACTTGATCAGGAGAGGAGTAAACGGAGTAGAACAATGCTACTGATCACATGATCCAGGGGATCATGGCATCGTCTGAACCCACAAGTCCTTATGGTCTGGATGCTTAGCGTTCAAGTAGCCCTGTTTTAAACAACATCTGTGCCTGAATTAAAAATAAAAACCTTCATGCTTATCCAGTGGCTGTACTCTACACATCTGTGCAGTTCTTCAGTGAAGCTGGAAGTGTACACTTCAGATTCAGTGCACATGCTCAATGAAAATGGGATGCATAAACATGGCTTCACTGAATAAGTTTGAAGGTCCTGAGCTAAGAGAAAGGTCCAATGAGACTCTTCTCAAAGCAAAGGTTTGTTTTTAAATTTAGCTGTAGACAATGTTGCAACAGGTTTATTAGGAGAATTAAACTCCCGGCCAGATAGACTCAATTTAAGACATCTGTGCATAAGCAAATCAAAACAAGCCTCAATAAACTGAAGCACCGTTTTAACAATGAGTAGGTCAAAAGTCCTCCAGGACACAAGAGACTGGTAAAGGTCATACAGAAAACCATTACCTCAAATTACTGCCGCTGAAGTGTTTCTACAAGCTATTGATACAATTTACTTATGTTTTTCACACATTATTTTGACATTTTGGGTTCCATTTTGTTAACTGCAATTTAATTGAATCTAAGATTGCATTTACCTTTAAGATAACCATAAAATGTCCTTATATGTAAAACTTATAGACTTCAAAAGGGGTGTATTTTATTTTCCTCTTGACAACTTAAGAGTAGAGATGAGTGAACACGATTCGAAACAGCCGTTTCGAATAGCACATAGGAATGAATGGAAGCTGCTGCAGACCTGCACACAGACTTTGCCGGAGGTCAGCCGCTTAACCCCCTGCGTACTGGCTGCTTCCATTCATTTACATTGGAGTGTGCTATTCGAAACGGCTGTTTCGAATAGTGTTCGCTCATCTCTACTTTAGGAGGCGTTCACACTACTGTTGGTGTCTGACAGCAGAGTCCGTGGCTACTGTCTGTTCAAGATTTTAGCAAAGGACAGTAGCTGTGTCCGTTACAATTTCCTTTCATTTCAATGAGATCTTATCTGTTGTTCTTTAGTGTCCATTTGTGTCAGTTTTTTCAAGCGCACAAAAAAAAGAAAAAAAAAAAATCCTACTTGCAGGACTTTTCTGTCAGTTTGAAAAAACGGACAGCAAGTGTCTTTTTTTTTTTTTTAACATTGAGGTCTATGGGCAATGGACAGCCATCCATTACTGTCCATGTGTGTCAGTTATGATAGGTGTCCATTTTTTCTTTTTTAACGGACAGCTTCTCTGCGGACACTAACGGCAGTGTGAACCCCATCTTATAAACAAGAATCTGGTCGATAAAACTCAGTCACAAGGAAATAAATCTAACTTCTGAAGTCACCTACCGCCTTCTCTGATGTATAGGTGCAGACACTCCTGTAGTGTCAGCTAGGGGTTTACCTCTTCACCATACTCCTTTTGGACTCAGACTGCCTGGTAGTTTGTGAACTTTATATGCTCCCCTGCTTCTTTCCTGCGATTATGTGGACAGAAGAGGAAAGCAGGACAGTAGGAAATTGTTCCTACACAAGACAGTTTGCAGTGGTAGAACTAGATGGCAGGGCTGGCAACATTCTTTAGTGTAGTGCCCTGCACAGGTGCACACTCTACAAACCAGTCCTATCCATAGGTACCACATATTACCATTATTACACTACTTTAACATTGGTCCAGTCAATGGAGGAAGCTTCATAACTTTTTTTCAATGAAAGTCAATGCCTCCCACTGAGTATTCCTAGTGAATTTTAGAATGTCCTCTCCAGTCTGGCAATTAAATTCCTTACACCGCCAACTCCACTTGTGCCGATGTTACATTTAACTTTTGCTACTAAAGTACAGTAGCCCTCAGTTTGTGAAGTACAATGGCTATTTCCAATAGTAGGCGATTGCAGCAGAAATGTAGATCTACAAGAAGTTTTTTTTTTCTTATGGTTTCATTTTATAGCATTTACTTTACAAAAAAAAGTGGAAGTGCACATAATTTCATAGGACATGGGGAATGTTTCATATATTTGAAGTTTTCCAGGCAAAAAGCTTTTTTCAACATAGATCTGTTAGTAGAGATAATAGTTGAATAGGTGCACCCAAAAACCTTTAGCAGTGTTTTGAGGGAGTTCTGGGTTTCCTGTTAACTCCTGGCATCATCTACATTTGTTTACAAGGTTATCTTCCTGTTCTGTTTTCCTTCAACTACTATAATACATTGGGCCACTCAGATGACTCATCCCTGTTTTCCTAGCTAACCTGCCCTCTACTAGCCCTTCCTAACTAAAGCAACTCCTCATCAGTTTATCCGGGACAACCTCTTTCATTTTCAGTCCCCCTACAGACTGCTGCCCATCGAACACAAAATACTGTTGTATTGCAGTATAAAAACTTTGCCTATAAAAGACTGTTAGGCCGGGGCCCCACGGACTGTAAACGCCGCAATTTGCTCACAGCGGAGACTCTGCAGGAAAAATCGCAGTGTTGTACCGTGCAGGCAAAGTGGATGGGATTCATGCGAATCCCATCCCCACTTTGTGGAAAAAAGAGCAGCGCAGACACATATAATTGACATGCTGCGATTTCTAAAGCAGTTGCGGCTTTGCAAACCGCAGCATATCAATTATATCTATGGAAACGCCGGCGGCTTTCCCTTAGATATAATGTTAAGAGAAAGTTTGCAGAGGAAAACACTGAACTTTCTTGTAAAAGCGCTGCGGAAAGAACCGCAATACAATCACGCAGCGGTTCTTCCCGCAGCGCTTTAGTGCTGCGGATATGGGGCTTAGCCTACTATGAAGACACCTGGGGCCTTTCAATAGGCCCATGTGATACTGAGCTTTTGATGTCTAGGGTAATTACAACCATGACATTTAATGGCTTGGCACCTACCATGGATAGAGAGGGCTCAACTCCAGAGACTTCTCCACACTCACCAAACCTTATGTTATTCTGTATAAGGGGTGCAATGAACTATGGGGTTTTAGACAGTGGTTTTCACTGTCAATTTGTATCTGTGTAGCACCAGTTTCATGAATCCCTCAGATGTGAGTCCTATGAAGAGACCCAGGAAAATAGGAAAAAAATTTTTTTACATCATTCACTTGATAAAAAGATGTGCAAAGTCTACAGGGCTGCGTGACCTTAGGTAGCATGCCTTTAATGGCAAAGTATTCTGTAGTCAAAGTAGCTAAACTTGCAAACAACTTGATTTTCTGGCACCATTTGTGAGAAATATACCTTACTACAAATTTTTGCTGTTTACTCTGAAAAAAAATCTGCACTGAAATCTTTCTCTGTTTGATACTGAACAGAAATATGGTCATTGCTTATAACTTGAGAACAGGTGGATAGATTCAGGTATAGTGCAGAATAGTGCCTTGAGATTAGATTCTCAGCTTTTCTGGCACCAAGATTCTAACTTTTAAAATAAATTAAAAAAAAAAAAAAAAATTTATATTATATATATATATATATATATATATATATATATTTATATATTTTTTTTTAACAGATATCAATTTGAAAAAGTCAAGTTTAGAATATTTATATGTAGCTGCTCTCCATCCCAACTGTTTTCAACTAGAGATGTGTGGAAAGAAAAGGAAAACCAACACTCTTGAAAGAATCTTTCTTCATGGCACACCAGGATCACCGTCCTATATTGTAACAAGCCAAAGATAAAAGATTGAAGTGACCCTCCCCATGCCCTCAAAGGCACATTACCTTGCCCACCAGTTCAATTACAAGCAGTGGACAGATTTCAGCGACCAATGATCAGGGACACCTTGGCTTTCACACAAAATTTGTTTAAGTATACTGCAGTATTTATTCATGACAAATGCTGCCAGAAAACTAAGTTTAGCAACTTTTGGTTAAGCTTTAAAGAAGTACGCCCAAAAATAAATCAATTTAAGTTTTTGATTTTGTTCACACTTTTGTATTGTACAAGTTGATAAACAGAAAAAAAACAAATATAGTTTCCAAATTTATTGGTCAAGATAGTTCGAGGTCTATACATAAGCTAGTTTTGGGAAAAAGGTGGGGGCAATAACCCCTTCAGATCGCACATGGAGGAAAAAAAAAATTAAAAAAAAAAAAAGATGATTTTGCATTAAAGAAAAGATCAGGCACAATTCCCTTAAGTACTGTGAAAGCAAATACATTACAAATATAAAAACACAGCTAATGAAACTCCTACAGAAAAAGCTGTAATGTTTTTAGTTACAATATTTAACAGCATCTTTGACAGACTCAATACTGAAATATTAAGTTAATAAAATTGTCTCACGGTAAGCGAAGCACAAAAAAAAAAATAAAAAAAAAATCCCCCCCCCCCCCCAAAAAAAAACAAAACCAACCCTCTACAACAGAGCCAATGAAACACTTATATTCCCCAAGCAGCACTCATGTTCATGCTGCTTGACATCCCAGCAATTCCATTCACTCCTAGTGAGCCTCGTGTCCCACTGCTGTAGTAACTGTTGTTTAATCCACTTTGATTTCCTAAGGAAAAAAAAAAGGCATAATTTGATCAAAATCATTTGTAGAATGTGAACAGTTTAAAGCACAAATACCGTTTCACTTTTGTTATTAATTCTCCTGAGCAATGTGGAGCTGTTGCCAGGGAAAATTTCTGTACTGAATGGTATTTCCTAAGTGTAGGAGATTAAGCAGTTGCCACTTTAAATACAGTGGAACAAATGGCTTTTCAGTTTCATATACCATCAAGAGCAAGAGCAGTTGTAACTATAACAAAACATATTTACCGTATATACTCGAGTATAAGCCGACCCGAATATAAACCAAGGCCCCTAATTTTACCGCAAAAAACTGGGAAAACTTATTGACTCAAGTATAAGCCGAGGGTGGGGAATGCAGCAGCTACTGGAAAATTTCAAAGATTAAAATGGTCGGAGTTTTTGGGCACAGTAGTTGCCGGGTGCTGGGAAAGGGGTGTTTTGGTTGTCTGAATATCCCTTCCCTGAGGTTGACGGATTTTTTCCCCCACTTGGAATTCAGCCTGGCTAAATATAGGGCATATGCAGTGCTCCTATTAACCCCTTCCCAACAGAACAGGAGCACTGCAGATACCCTATATTCAGTAGACCGGGCACTTAAAGACACAGGGATATCTAATGTGTATATGTTTCACAGTAATTTTCTATGTATTCTAGGGAAAGGAGTGATTTAGAACATTTTATTAAAGTTTTTTTTCCCCCCACTATTTTATGGGAAATTCTATACACTACTATTGCATTATTAATTACTATTACATTACATAGACCCCCCAATTTTTTTTTTCTTTTTGCTTGAGGGGGGCTTTTTCAGCACAAAACCTGTGCTGAAAAACTTTGTTTATACTAGAGTATATACGGTATATTCTGACAATTTAGCTCTTCAAATACTTCCATATACAGGGCTGAAACAGCATCTTTTGTGAAGCGAGATGTACTTTTTAGTTATACCATTTGGAGGAATGTTTTGACCGCATATTAAATTTTTTCTGAGGGCAAAATACCCCCCCCCCATTAGTTTGGCTTTTTTTGCAACTTAAGCAATGAACTATTTTAAAGTGGCCACCATATTCAAAGACCTGAAATCTATCGTAATATTACACCAGATGTCAGGAAAAGGTTAGTAGCAAGATTTGAGTCTTTTGAGAAATGTCACGCACCATGTTAAATTTGCACATAGTTTAGTGGCCAGCCTCCAGGGGGCATGCAGATGAGAACTCTAAGATCTATATTTGAAAGTTTCCTCAACTCCACTACATCTACTATTGGGTTAGCATCCAATGCAAAGTGAAGCCTAGAGCTGAATACATTGGCTTTTTCTAATGCTCTTGTTTTCCAATTAGTACAGTAATAAGAAAACTAAATTACCGTAACCACTTAAACTGGCTTGACTTCCATATCCAGCTCCATAACTGCCACTCATTGCCTGTGACCCAGGACTGCCATAATTTGTCTGTGTACCCGCTGCTAAAA
Organism: Leptodactylus fuscus; assembly: GCF_031893055.1. Classification (NCBI taxonomy): domain Eukaryota; kingdom Metazoa; phylum Chordata; class Amphibia; order Anura; family Leptodactylidae; genus Leptodactylus; species Leptodactylus fuscus. Next base: position 181,952,282 of record NC_134269.1, on the reverse strand, counting down.
AGGAGAAAAGAGAAAAACTCAGCATAAAAGAGGAAAACACCATAAAGTCATTTTAACAGACAATTGCTGAGAGCTCTATTAGGGTGCCTTCACACGGAGTAACGCTTCGCATATTTTGCTACATTTTACACGTGTAAAATGTAGTAAGCCATTGAGTTCAATGTTTTTTTTCGTATAACGCGTGTCATTTTGCGCGAGCAAAAAGATGCGCGTTAAACTTTTTTTAAAAAGCCATTGAACTCAATGACCAACTACATTTTACACGTGTAAAATGAACAAAAAGCAATTATCACCCAACACAATTCAGTTTCACTCAACATGTTGACTTCTGGCAGGGACTGTTTGCACAATGTGGTTGTACGTCTGTGCTCGCGATTGCGCAATGTATTGCACAACCTTCAATATCGCCTCCATACGGTACAATCTTTTGTACAATCCAAAATATTGTACAATAATATTGACCGTCTAGGGGCTGCCGTCAAAATATTGTGCAACCCATATTGCACAATAATATTGAACCTCTATGAGCCACTTAAAGTTGGTAACAAGTCCCCTTCAAGATATTTTCAGTAATCACAACACAATAACAAAATCACACAACATTTTACACATATTTAAAGAGGACGCTGAAATCATCACATCGAACTGTCAGCTTTGACAGTTTGCACCCGGGTAGAAGAGATATCTGTACCGTTTCAGCATTAATATCCCTTCACAGTCCGGAGGATATAATACCACGAGTGCCAGAGGATGTGAAAGTTTTTTGTTTTGTTTAAAAAAAAAACAAAAAAACGACAAGTAATTCCACTGCTGCTGTCCATCTTGGGGATACGGACAGCAGCAGTAGACAAAAGTGTCAGGTAAAGATTTTTTTTTTTTTTTTAAATTACATCTCTCTGGCCTCCTCCACGGTTTTGTCGAAATCCTGGACAACCCTTCTAAAAGGGGATTAACCCACAATGTTGTGTTAAATTAAAAAAAAAATTCAAAAATTTTGTATTTAATCCCTGCTGTTTAACGGCAAGGTACACATTAGTACACTGTGCCTCCTGAATTGATCTGGCACAAGGTTTTTATGCCAGTACCAGCAGAATACATTATACTTCCAGTCATGTTCCTTGCAGAGAGCAGGTCTGCAGCTGCTTCCACTCGGCAGGGAGACCACTGCTGTTTAGTAAGTCTATACAGAAAGCAGCATCCCAACATCATAAACTGTTGTGAAGTGTGATTATTGCTGTGTTATGACTGTTGTGAAGACAGTTTATTCTCCAACTCATTGCTGGTTCAGCAAGCTGAATAAAGTTGTGCATTAAGCAAAAAATTTATTCACCATCTCAGATTACAGTATCACATATTGTAGGCTTAAATATAGCAGCACAAATACTAAACATGATATTACAGTGGTTTAAACACTGACACTCAACAGACTTAGGGTTCATTTGCACCAGTGATGGACACCGGCGTCCAAAAACAAAACACACACGGACTTTCCTCCAACAGTTTCAGTTTAAAAGCGACAAGCACCTTTACAGTAAGTGGGATCTGTTGGGCTCTGTATGAATAGTGTTTCACCAGTCTGACACACCCAAACAGAGCACCCTCCTGGCATCACGAGAAAAGTTAATGGTATCTTATGAATTTAAAAGCGGTTGTCCGAAAAAAACAAAAAAAAAACCAAAAAACTAGCTAGCTCCCTTTTCCGCGGTGCTTCCCAATGAGGTCTGGTTTTCTCTGTCCAGTATTGACATGTGGTGGAAGAACTAGCCACATGTGACCACAGAGGCCAACTACTTAACTTCTTGACCAAGCTCGATTTTTCAAAACTGACATGTGTCACTTTATGTGGTAATAACTTTGGAATGCTTTAACTTACCAAAGTGATTTTGAGACTGTTTTTTCGTAACACATTATACTTCATATTAGTAGTAAATTTTGGTTGATATGTTTTGTGTTTAATTATGAAAAAATAGGAAATTTGGTGGAAATTTTTAAAAATATGCATTTTATAAAGTTTGAAATGATGAGCATACAGATAGACCGACAAAATTATATCAAATCTAATGTACCAGATCTCTGCTTTATATCGGCATCAAACTTTAGTCACCCTTTTATTTTTTATTGACATGACAAGGTTTACAAGTGAAAACAATATTCAATGTTTTCAAGAAATTTCTAAAACCCATTTTTTAAAGGGACTAATCCAGTTATGAAGGGGTTTTGAAAGACCCTTGTATTAAAACCCTCCATAAATCACCCCATTTTCAAAACTGCACCCCTTAAATAAGCCAAAACAACATATACCAAGTATTTTAACCCCATAAGTGCTTAACAGGAATTAAGACAAAAGGAAGGTGAAATTTTCAAATTTGATTTTATTTTACTAATATTTTTGTTTAGCCCTAGAATTTGCACAGTCACAAGGGGATAAAGGAGAAAACGCATCCCACAATTTGTTATGCAAGTTCTCCGGACTACCATAGTACCCCAATTGTGGGTGTAAACTAATATATGGATGCACTGCGAGACGCAGAAGGGAAGGCGCCCCAAGGAGCTTTTTAGAGTGACCCTGTTTTGAAAACTGCACCTCTCAAAGAATTTATCAAGTGATGTAGTGAGCATTAGTAACCCAGAAGTGAATATATAAGCTGTGTGGAGTAAATTGGGTACACCAAATCCCATTCTATTTTCCCACTAGCTCCTATGACTCGGACGGGGAAGAGGGGCATTCTGGGGGATTAGCGCTTGTGTATTATCTCTCATAAGCTCTAAATATGGGGTGTCCCCTGAAAACACTCGCACAGCTTATACATTTCCTTCTAGTCGCAGACACTTATGTCCTAATGATTTGGCGACTTTTAGGGTTTTGTCTTCACATTGTACAAGCTAGATTTTTATTTTTAGGTAATATGGCAATATGAGGGCTTGGTGTTTGCGGTATTAGATGTGCTTTTCAATGCCACCATTTTGGGGTTCCTGTAACTTGACTACGTTTTATTAACTCTTTCTGGGTGGGATGTAAAAGGAAAGATCAATTCTGGCATTGCTTTTTAGCACTTATTTTTTTTCCCGTGCAGCGTACAGCATAAGTAACATGTTACCTTTATTCTGTGGGTTAGTACGGTTACGGCTATACCTCATTTATATTATTTTTTTTATTTCTAATTTTAAACTTAAACTTTTTTATAACTTGTTTTCCTGTCCCCATGGGGGATTGAAGCAGTGATCTGCTGTTTGAGCGCCGGCATCTCAGGGGGACCCGGTTCCGACCGCAGGTGTTACAGGGCATTGTCAGCCGTATTTTACGGCTGATACTTGCAGGGCATGGTGCGCACACAGGTTCTGTGTCCGCACCATGCAGCCGCCGTAGTACTACGGTGGTTTGCAGGAAGTCCTTCCCGGCAGCACCGTACTATTACGGTGGATGTCGGGAAGGGGTTAAAATTGTAACCAAAGTGAATGGCTTCCTATTCCCATCAATTAAATCCCACTAAACTAAAATAAGGGTTTTTAGTCTTTTAAAATCCTACTCTGCCCATGTTGCAATTTAAACACATACATATAGAAGTGTATCCTCTTCGGTACCATACAAAATGCTCAGCCTCCACTATCCAAAGTGTGCAAGTTTGCCACCAATTTTACATCTGCATCTGTAAGCCAAAACCAGGAATGGAAAACAGTCAGGATTCTGTTGCCCATATTTTGGAACCACTTCTTGTTTTGACTTACAAATAGTGATGCATCACTGTGGAGGATGCCAGGATGCAGTTAAAAATTGTGATATTTGGTGAAATGACTGCATAAATTAGTTTCATTTGGTGAAATATTTTTACCAAAGCATGACAAAGTTAAACCTTAAAGCACACAACTATGACTTAACACATACCAAGTCCTCCCATCATTTGACTGCCATATGCACTACTAGATCCCCCAGCTGTTGAATTAAGGAATAACTCCACATATCGGTGTTCTGTAAAGAATAAAAAAAATTATTGTTTACTCTTCAAACTTTTTTAAGACAATATTTATAATATGTTCAACTTTATCCCAGATATTTAGACACGTTACTTACGCATATTTGCTTTGTCTTTGGACATTGCAGCGACAGCATCTTCATGAGTTGCAAATTCAACATCAGCTTCTCCAGTTACTCTGCCATCTGCTCCAATTTCAATGTGAACTCGGACTGGATTCAATGGAGAGAAGAACTACAGAAAAGAAAAACCTTCGAGTTGCAGAACAGTATAGATTGGGCAGACAACAATAAGTTGCTCTGTGAAGACTAGAGATGAGTGGGTACTATTTGAAACGGCAGTTTCGAATAGCATGCAACCATAGCAATAAATGGCTGCGTCCATGCATTCCTATGGGTGCGTGCTATTCAAAACTGCCGTTTCCAATAGTACTCGCTCATCTCTAGCGAGGACCCCAAGTGTTGGATCCTCTAATCACAATGAAAGACCTATCCCAAGGAGAGGTCATCAATATTTAAGTTCCAGAAAGCCCATTTATCCACTTCATGACAAAGCCATTTCTCCAGATCCAAGACTGAACACAAATTTTCAGGTTTTCCTTCTTGATACGTTGAGAGTTTGACAGCTGTATTCCCCCCATTCAGGTTACCGGTAATCAAATAAATGTTTTCATCTTTTTGGTGATACATAAGCCTTTATTTTTAGTTGCATTTTTTTCCCCTATTAGAATTTTTTTTTTTTTTCAAACAAGATTTTACTTTTTTTTTTAAGAGCAAAAATTTTGGCATTGTGGAATACTTTTTTTTCCCCGAATTTCTATTAGAATTTGGCCTAATACATTAGCTAAAGTTACAGGAGGACACCGCCTGCTAGCACTTACTGCAAAACTGATATGAACCATCAACTCATGCAGTCACAGCAGATGACATAAGAGGACCTGACATATGCTGACCTGAGAGGATTGTGGCATTTTCTATAGTTGTAAACATGGAGTTCATTGAATAATGTATGTAAACAAATTAAATAATGAAACTTGCTGAATTTGTCTGACATATTATTAAAAGCTGTTCCATGTCTCAACCGAAAAAAAAATTTTTTAAATCCAAGAAAACTTTTTTTTTTTTTTACCATACTTACTGTATATATGTCAGTTTCTGTTGCTCTGTAAGGGAGACCTCTCATATGCACACAGTGACCTGTTGTGCTCTGAAAACTAGATCCATCTGCATACCTATGGTCCGAAACTATTCAGGGGGAAGTAAAACACACATGCACCAATTAGAAAAAAATGAGAAGACAGCGATGAAGGGTTAAATAAAACCACAAACGAAAAAAAATAAATACCTCTTCCAAATCTCTGGTCAGCACCAAATGCATATTCATTGTATCCGTTATATTCCTCATAACCACTGTAGCCTATATTGAAAAAAAAAAAAAAAGTCACATTAGACATACTCGTTGTGGGTTAGCTACCAGTGGTTGAGCAAAATCCAGAATAACAAAAGAATTTAGAAACTTACCTCCTCCATATCCACCACGCCTCATCCGATCAAAACCTCTTCCCAAGTTGTTATAACCTCTTCCCACACCTGGTCTGTCATAGGGTCCTGGGCGCTGCATACCAAAGAGCTTTCTGGGAGGATCATAGTGAGTACGAACCTCTGCTCTACTACTCTTAAAAATTTCAATATACCTAAAGAATTGGGAAGTAAAGCAGAGAACAAGTAGTGAATACTTACTCGAAAGCTATAAATGTCAATCTATATGGTGACAATTAAATCTATGTATTTAAATAGAAAATGTGACACTTACTGTAATCTTAACATTCGACCATAAACATTGTGTGATCTCAGTATGATGCATGATTCATTACAATATAATTAAGAAAAACTATTTTAAAGTAGACAGTCTGCATCATAGTCACAGGTACAAGTAAACCCATTGTGACAAATAGCATTTTATACCATATACCGTACATATATAAAACAATCACATTTTCTTATGGCAGTACTAATCTAATTCCATGTTAACTGTTTAAGGCAGCATAAATTCACTTTAGAACTTTAACTTATAAACCTTATCACTTTACATTAGCTAAAATAATTATTCGGTCAAAATTATAAATCTATACCATAAGAAAAGTGACATCCAACCATCCATCCCCACCTGTGCCCTATTCTCTCCTTGTGTTTCTTTAGAGCCTTTTCAGCTATTTCCTGTGAAGCAAACTGCACGAAGGCCTCCCCCGTACTCCTCCCCTGGAAGTCCACCGGCAATGTTATCCCATTTGGCACGATTTCCAACCCTTCAACCCAAGGACAAATAACCCCAGTGGGGGGTTAACATTTTATAGACTTATATAGATCGATATATATATGTTAAAAAAAAATAAAAAAAAAATAAAAGATACAAGCCCACAAAGACATTTTAGCACATAAGGGCAGCAGCAAACATTTCCATGGGAAAATTTTAAAATACCAGTTACTAATAAAAGCAGCATTTAGTGACATTCAACACTATAATCAAGCTTTGTTTTCCTTAAAAGAAATGCAATTAACTTTCTCAGCTGTATTGAATTCTGAGACGGCTTTCACTTTTTTTTTAATGAAAAGAAGTCAAGTTGGTCTTTTTAGTAAGCAAACATTGTGTGTGGTTTGTTATTGCTTAAAAGACTAGTATTTCAGACTTTGTACATGTGTCTGTTGTACTTTCCAGACTGAATACTGTCCAGGTAAAAGAACTCAGAGTCAGTCATCTGCGACGCTGAGACACTGCCCCAAAGAACTACTTGCAGAGCCAGCTGTGAAAACTAAATGGTATGGCCCAATAGGGCCATAAGTCCAAAGGTAAACCAGAGGCTCATAAGATTGTAGATCACTGACGTTGTGAGACCAGATACCTGAATAGCGTTTCTTCAGGGAAATACATGCAACGTGTCTTTTGACGGCTGAATACATGTGCCTGAATCTGTCTATCAATGCTCAAAAAAACAGGTTCTCTATTAAATTGAATGATTCTCCTTGGAAAATCCAAAAATACATGAAACAAAAATTACTCTAAACATGAAATCAAAGAATTAAAATAGCTAGTTAAAAAGCAATTGCAAGAACAAAAACCCACACAAAATATGATCACTGTTACTTCACTTGAGCCTAATATATTCCCCAAATCCTAATAACATCTTTAAGAGGGGCTGTGCCAAGTGTTTCAGATCACTGGGGACTGAAAGTTCCCCTGAATGCTGTGCTAGAAGGCAACAGCTCTGTATAAGCAAATGAAACACTGAAGTACACCAGGGATTCATTCACACACAGCAGGAGAACTTTCAGCCCCAGTGGTTACACTCCAGCAATTTAACACATTGTTTACTGTGACACAACCCCTTCAAAGGTGTTTCCACACACAATTTCTTGAAAAATTTTTATTTATTTTTTTTAAACCATAGTCATAAGTAAATTCAGCAGGAAGAAGTGCAAGTTTTTACTTTATCTAACACTCTACAGAAATTCACTTCTGGCAAGAACTTTAAAAAAAATAAATAAATTATTTTACTAGGGTCTTAATTAGGATTTTGATTGAACTAAAAGCAGTACTTAAGTACAAAATTTTCATGGGCATTTGAAACTGCTTTGGTTACTCAATATCTGCAGTTAAACAAAACTGTTGTGGTGCTACCAATTTGCTCAATAACACTATTACCCTACAACAGCCACTTTAACAACAAAAAAGTGCCAAAAAGATTTAGATTTCCTTTGAGGCACAACTAAACTCTCGTTTAACATAAGTATACTATATTTCTATTTTTATTTTTTAATATTAAAAATGTGACTTGTACCTGAAAAAAACTGAACGATTTCCTCCTTGCTGCATCCAAATGGTAGGCCTCTTAAGCGAACAAAGCCATCATTTGCAGTGTCAGGGCTGTTTGGACCGGTGTGCTTTAAAACCCAGTCCATTTCAACACTGTTTGACTTGAAAACTGTAAGAGAAGAGTAAAGAAGGAAAGAAAAAAAAAAAAATAAAGTGTGCATGGTTGAAACTGAAGTTTTTTTCCCCCTAAATGTAGATTGTGAGCCCCATATAGAGCTCACAATGTACATTTTTTCCCTATCAGTATGTCTTTTTTGGAATATGGGATTCACGCAAACACGGGGAGAACATACAAACTCCTTGCAGATGTTTTTTTTTCCCTTGAACACCAGGACTCCAGCGCTTCAAGGCTGCAGTGCTAACCACTGAGCCACCGTGTGGCCCCTGAAACTGAAGTTTTACACCTCCTACGCATGGATTTAAGTGACGCTGTACTTTCTGGACGTGTTACAATCTCAGGTCTAATGACCTGAACTTACAACATCATAGCGATTTGACCTACAGTCCAGAAAATCCAGGCATATTAACTGTCTGTAGGAGGCCTTAAATATCCTCCTGATGTGACTCATAAAACCTCTCACCATCATGAAATTTAAACCAACTTGGGAGACACATTATCCTTATCAAAAATTACATCTCTTAAACTACGGTAGATCAGAAGCGTCAAATGCAACCCTTGTAAGTGGATTACCAGTTTGCTTGCACCCACTCCTATGGGGCACTGAACAAGCAAGCGCACTGTTTTCACAAAGCGGCCTAAGGCCACACGTTGCAGAAATGCAGTATTTTTGTAGCAGATTTTGCTGTTTTGTTTTTTTTTGAGTTTTTTAGTTTAATATAACATTTACGGTGCCTGAATAGCCTTTTTAAAGGCTATTCACGCATATGTGGGGCTCTATCAGCATGATTTTGCTGATAGATCCCCTTTAATAAAGTCAAATCAAAACCACCCACTTTTCCATATATAAAAAAAAATCAGCTACCATCAAATCTGAAATTGGGGTGGACTAAAACCAAGCAATCATACAATACCATAGACTGAAATGTAAAAGAAGTGCACAGACAGCAGGTAATGGCCAGTTACCTTCCACGTATCTATGTCCCATGGTCTCTCGGTCTTTCTTCAAACCGAGATTAAGATCCTCCTCGCTCTCAAACTCCACAAAGGCCTCTCCGCTCGGCCTCCCCTCTCTGGTGTAGATGAAGTGGACGCCGCAGGTGCCATTTAAGATTTTGGAGTCTGAACGGAAGAACAGAGTCTCGGTCAGTAAACACACTAGCCACCGGTCAAAACGCATTTACTAATGCCGCAGCCATTACACTCACCGGCGAAAAAGTTTTCGATCTCCTCCGCTGAGCAGGACCATGGAAGTCCGCGGATCTTCACCACGTAGCCTTCGCCGCCTTCCGACATTTTCTCACTCGCAGATACGGACAGGGGAAGGCCTGAGTGTAGCAACACGTGACTGGCTCTTTCGTCACAAAGACAAAATGGCGGCGGCGCACTTCAAAGACCAAATCTGCAACACAACGTGCATAACATAACTGTAAGAAGAGCACCGAAATCGTGATAAAAGTGGCGATTGCCGCTATAATAGTATTACTAGATATTACAGAGAACCAAACCAGGTATCCCATATAGCTTACCACAAAATACAGGCACTCACTACGTCACATAAGCGAATAACTACCCAGACAAATCGCGACCCAAAGAAGCAGAGCAACTGTGTTCGGAATCTACTTAATAGCCGATGATTCAAGCCAGCTCGCCCCTCGTGTAGAACCGAGTCTTACCTTGAACACAGCAGTCTGTTCTCTGACTGGAAATGGACCCGGGTACAGCGTCAGTAAGCCTGCCCACTAAGCGCATGCGCAGTACAACAGCCCTGCCTTCAGGTTTTGTTCGGGCGGGGGCAGGGAAATGAAATGGTGTTTCCCGCTGTTACGTAATAGTTGCCGCAATCTTTCTATGTACAAGTTCACCTCTGTATGGAGCGGTTTGAAAAATCTTTTTAGACGCTCAGAGAAATATTTTCACACAGTGAATGAACAGACAAATGTGCGAGGTTGTGCGCTTCCAAAATAATAGTGCCACACAGAGCCATCTTTACAGCCCTAGACTTAGAGAATGCATTTCATGCCCTGAGAAATTGGAATTTGCAATCGCTCCGTTAGGATTTTCCATAGAATATTTGCAAAACAGTACAAAAAAAATATTTATGGGGCGGAAGTGTAACAAAACCACAATAACACCTTTGTTGTGTAGCTTTGTAGAGTGTTCACTGCATTGAAAATAAATTGTGAGGGTTGGTGCAATTATAGCTGTATTAAAGGGATTCTACCATTAAAAAACTTTTTTTTCTAGATAACACGTCGGAATAGCCTTTAGAAAGGCTATTCGTCTCTTACCTTTAGATGGGATCTCCACCGCGCCGTTCCTTAGAAATACCGGTTTTTACCGGTATGTAAATTAGCTCTCTGGCAGCGATGGGGGCAGGTCCCAGCCCTGAAAATGCGATGGGGGCGTCCCCACCGCTGCCCGAGAACAGGATCCTGCGCCGCCTCTATCTTCTGCTGGATCCTGATGCTTCCCTTCTTTCTTAAAGAGGACCTTTCACCATATCCGGGCACAGGCAGTGTTATATACTGCCAGAAAGCTGACAGTGCGCTGAGTTCAGCGCACTGTCGGCTTTCCCGATCCGTGCCCGGTGTAAAGCGCTATCGGTCCCGGTACCGTAGCGCTTTACAGTCAGAAGGGCGTTTCTGACCATTAGCCAGAGACGTCCTTCTGCCTCGCGGCGCCAATCGCGCTGTGCGGTGGAGCGGGGAGGAACGCCCCCTTCCTCCCTGTTAATGCTCGTCTACAGACAAGCTGTGTGAGCAGAGGGAGGGGGCGTTCCTCCCCGCTCCACAGCACAGCGCGATTGGCGCCGCGAGGCAGAAGGACGTCTCTGGCTAATGGTCAGAAACGCCCTTCTGACCATAGAAGAGCTACAGTACCGGGCCGTAAGCTCTTCACACCGGGCACAGATCGGGAAAGCTGACAGTGCGCTGAACTCAGCGCACTGTCAGCTTTCTGGCAGTATATAACACTGCCTGTGCCCGGATATGGTGAAAGGTCCTCTTTAAGCGACGTCATCTCTGTCGGCTGACACTAGTAGAGCCGACTGCGCATGTGCGCAATTGTGGCCTAGGCACTATGCCCGCGCATGCGCAGTTGGCTCTACTAGTGTCCCACTGGCAGGAGCCAACTGCTCAGGCGTCCAACGTGACGCCGAAAAAAGACGAAGAAGGAAGGGGAGGATCCAGCAGAAGATAGAGGCGGCGCAGGGTCCTGTTCTCGGGCAGCGGTGGGGATGCCCCATCGCATTTTCAGCGCTGGGGCCCGCCCCCATCGCTGCCAGAGAACTGATTTACATACCGATAAAAACCGATATTACTAAGGAACGGCGCGGCGGAGACCACGTCTAAAGGTAAGAGACGAATAGCCTTTCTAAAGGCTTTTCCGACGTGTTATCTAGAAAAAAAAAGTTTTTTAATGGTAGAATCCCTTTAAAGTTAGGCCTGGTTCACATTTGTGTTCGGTATTCTATTTGGGGAGTCTGCTTGGGACTCTTTCCCCTGAATGGAATACCAAACGCATTGACAAGTGGTTAGGAATGAAAGCACATGGATCCCATAGACTATATTGGTGTCCACACAGAACATGCAGAGAGAGAAGTAGTTCATGAAGCACTTTCCTCTCCATATGACTTGTGCAAAGTGGCGTAACTACCGCCATAGCAGCAGAGGCAGCTGCCACAGGGCCCGGGACATTAGGGGCCCGGTGACAGCCGCTACCGCTGCTATCATTATACTCGGGGGTCTTTTCGGACCCCCAGAGTATAATGATTGGCGGATCGGGAGAGGTAAGAAACATAAAAAACACTGTTACTTACCTCTCCACGATCCTGCCAGGCCTCCTTCCTAGTTGTCTGACGTCTCTGACGTCACATGAACCCAGCCTGCGTCCCGGGTCATTGAAGAAGGACGGCAGCAGAGGCCGACAGCGTAGGAGCCGGGGGACAGGTAAGAAACAGTAGTTTTTTATGTTTTTATTCCCCCAGGTCTCCGATTATTATACTCTGGGGTCTGAAAAGACCCCAGAGTATAGTAATAGTTTATGGGTGTCCACAGTGGGACATAATACTGTGTGCAGGAGCCACTATGGGGGATAATACTGTGTGGAGGGGCCACTATGGGGGATAATACTGTGTACAGGGGCCACTATGGGGGATAATACTGTGTACAGGGGCCACTATGAGGGATAATAGTGTGTGCAGGGGCCACTATGGGGGATAATACTGTGTGCAGGGGCCACTATGGGGGATATTACTGTGTGCAGGGGCCACTATGGGGAATAATTCTGTGTGCAGGTGCCACTATGGGGGATAATACTGTGTGCAGGGGCCACTATGGGGGATAATACTGTGTGCAGGGGCCACTGTGGGGGATAATACTGTGTGTAGGGGCCACTAAGTGATATAATACTGTGTGCAGGGGCCACTATGGGGGATAATACTGTGTGCAGGGGCCACTATTGGGGATAATACTGTGTGCAGGGGCCACTATGGGGGATAATACTGTGTGCAGGGGGCACTATAGGGGATAATACTGTGTGCAGGGGCCACTATGGGGGATAATACTGTGTGCAAGGGCCACTATAGGGGAATAATACTGTGTGAAGGGGCCACTATGGGGCATAATACTGTGTGCATGGGCCACTATGGGGAATAATACTGTGTGAAGGGGCCACTATGGGGCATAATAGAGCGCGCAGGAATGCATAGGAGGGGGTCGGTCGAGGTCTTCGGCGTTGGTGTTGGTGGGGGGGGGGACCCCATGTCAAAAGTTCGCCACGGGGCCCCGCCCTTACTAGTTACGCCACTGCTTGTGCAAACACCGCGCAGAAAACACACGTACCCTGTTAAAGTCTATGGGGTCTGTGTGCTTTCATTGTTCACTGCTTGTTAATGCGTTCGGTATTTTGTTTGGTGGACTACCCGAATGGAATACCGAACACGGATGTGAACCAAGCCTTTATTTTAATAGAGGTTACAAACTATCTATGTGCCAAATGGCATTCAAATCCGTTCAGCCGTTCACATTTATAATATTAGTAGGATCTATCTATCTATCTATCTATCTATCTATCTATCTATCTATCTATCTATCTATCTATCCTATTGTACTAAATCATCTAATAATATGAAAGTTTGGATGTTTGTTACTCAATCACGCAAAAACGGCTGAGCGCGTAGGAGCCAGGGGACAGGTAAGAAACAGTAGTTTTTTATGTTTTTATTCCCCCGGGTCTCCAATTATTATACTCTGGGGTCTGAAAAGATCCCAGAGTATAATAATAGTTTATGGGTGTCCACAGTGGGACATAATACTGTGTGGAGGGGCCACTATGGGGGATAATACTGTGTGCAGGGGCCACTATTGGGGATAATACTGTGTACAGGGGCCACTATGAGGGATAATACTGTGTGCAGGGGCCACTATGGGGCATAATACTGTGTGCAGGGGCCACTATGAGGCATAATACTGTGTGCAGGGGCCACTATGAGGGATAATACTGTGTGCAGGGGCCACTATGGGGCATAATACTGTGTGCAGGGGCCACTATGAGGCATAATACTGTGTGCAGGGGCCACTATGAGGGATAATACTGTGTGCAGGGGCCACTATGGGGCATAATACTGTGTGCAGGGGCCACTATGAGGCATAATACTGTGTGCAGGGGCCACTATGAGGGATAATACTGTGTGCAGGGGCCACTATGGGGCATAATACTGTGTGCAGGGGCCACTATGGGGGATAATACTGTGTGCAGGGGCCACTATGGGGTATAATACTGTGTGGAAGGGCCACTATGGGGGATAATACTGTGTGTAGGGGCCACTACGAGGCATAATACTGTGTGCAGGGGCCACTATGAGGGATAATACTGTGTGCAGGGGCCACTATGGGGCATAATACTGTGTGCAGGGGCCACTATGGGGGATAATACTGTGTGCAGGGGCCACTATGGGGTATAATACTGTGTGGAAGGTCCACTATGGGGGATAATACTGTGTTCAGGGGCCACTATGAGGCATAATAGAGCGCGCACTAATGCATAGGAGGGGGTCAGTCGAGGTCTCTAACGGTATCTAACCCTCTGATGTGTGATACTTTGTGCTGAGCTGTGTATCTAGCCCCCTGATGCGTGATGGTGTATGCTGAGCAATAAACAGTCAAAGAGGAAAAGGGTTTTTTGGAGCTCACCGTGAGTAATCACAAGTCCTTAACGGGGTGCACGATCAGTTTGTATTGGCATCACTTCGAGGAAATGGGTAAAATAAGTCCTTTAATTCATATCAATAATCATTACAAAAAAAGTACAAAAAAGAGAGAAAACACAGAAAAAAACATTAAAAAACGCCAACGTGTTTCGGGACACGCAGTCCCTTAATGATGGCATCCTAGACTGAAGTGCAAGAAACAGGTATAAATAGAAGCAAGGGGGTCAAATGACCATGTGATTTCAACTAAGTAAAGGTAAGACACACCTACGGGAAAAAGCGCATTGAATACAAACTGTCGTTCTGCAAGGTAGTCTGACATATTTTAGAAATACCCCTAAGTACACATTTCTCCTACTATGATCACATACAATAAACCCATTATAAATATCAAAAATAAAAAAGAGAAAAAAGAAGAAAAATATATACATATATACAGTCCTATGAAAAAGTTTGGGCACCCCTATTAATCTTAATAATTTTTAGTTCTAAATATTTTGGTATTTGCAACAGCCATTTCAGTTTGATATATCTAATAACTGATGGACACAGTAATATTTCAGGATTGAAATGAGGTTTATTGTACTAACACAAAATGTGCAATATGCATTAAACCAAAATTTGACCGGTGCAAAAGTATGTGCACCTCAACAGAAAAGTGACATTAATATTTAGTAGATCCTCCTTTTGCAAAGATAACAGCCTCTAGTCGCTTCCTGTAGCTTTTAATCAGTTCCTGGATCCTGGATAAAGGTATTTTGGACAAACAATTCAAGTTCAGTTAAGTTAGATGGTCGCCGAGCATGGACAGCCCGCTTCAAATCATCCCACAGATGTTCAATGATATTCAGGTCTGGGGACTGGGATGGCCATTCCAGAACATTGTAATTGTTCCTCTGCATGAATGCCTGAGGATTTGGAGCGGTGTTTTGGATCATTGTCTTGCTGAAATATCCATCCCCGGCGTAACTTCAACTTCGTCACTGATTCTTGAACATTATTCTCAAGAATCTGCTGATACTGAGTGGAATCCATGCGACTCTCAACTTTAACAAGATTCCCTATGCCGGCATTGGCCACACAGCCCCAAAGCATGATGGAACCTCCACCAAATTTTACAGTGGGTAGCATGTGTTTTTCTTGGAATGCTGTTTCTTTTTGGACGCCATGCATAACGCCTTTTTTTATAACCAAACAACTCAATTTTTGTTTCCAAAATGAAGCTGCCTTGTCCAAATGTGCTTTTTCATACCTCAGGCAACTCTATCTGTGGCGTACGTGCAGAAACGGCTTCTTTCTCATCACTCTCCCATACAGCTTCTATTTGTGCAAAGTGCGCTGTATAGTTGACCGATGCACAGTGACACCATCTGCAGCAAGATGATGCTGCAGCTCTTTGGAGGTGGTCTGTGGATTGTCCTTGACTGTTCTCACCATTCTTCTTCTCTGCCTTTCTGATATTTTTCTTGGCCTGCCACTTCTGGGCTTAACAAGAACTGTCCCTGTGGTCTTCCATTTCCTTACTATGTTCCTCACAGTGGAAACTGACAGGTTAAATCTCTGAGACAACGTTTTGTATCCTTCCCCTGAACAACTATGTTGAACAATCTTTGTTTTCAGATCATTTGAGAGCGGGCTGTCCATGTTCGGCGACCATCAAACTTAACTGAACTTGAATTGTTTTGTAGAAAGAAATTGTCCAAAATACCTTCATCCAGGATCCAGGAACTGATTAAAAGCTACAGGAAGCGACTAGAGGCTGTTATCTTTGCAAAAGGAGGATCTACTAAATATTAATGTCACTTTTCTGTTGAGGTGCCCATATTTTTGCACCGGTCAAATTTTGGTTTAATGCATATTGCGCATTTTCTGTTAGTACAATAAACCTCATTTCAATCCTGAAATATTACTGTGTCCATCAGTTATTAGAGATATCAAACTGAAATGGCTGTTGCAAACACCAAAATATTTAGAACTAAAAATGATTAAGATTAATAGGGGTGCCCAAACTTTTTCATAGGACTGTAATAAAAGGTACCAAATCAAAAGACAAGGGATAGTCAAAAATACAAGCCGGGTCTAAAAACCAAGAAACACATGGAATACAAACAGACAGGGAATCAGACTGAGCAGGGGGACCAGGAAACACAAAGTGAATGGCTGGCAAGGATCCATGCCTGGGTGGAGTTTAAATAGCAGCAGAGAAACACACCTGATGGCTAACAGCATGGAGACTGAAGGCAAGGAAAAGATTAACCCTTAATGACCTAAGCACACCCAATAGAACTCCTAACACATCTCCCAGCAAGGAGACCGCGGCGACTCCGTATCCTGCCAGTACCCCCCCTTTGAGGAGGGGCCTCCGGACCCTCAAGAGGACCCCCTGGCTTAGTAGGGTAAGAACGGAAAAACTCCTCCACCAATCTAGGAGCGGGAAGGTCTCTGGCTGCCACCCAAACACGCTCCTCTGGTCCATACCCCTTCCAATGTATGAGGAACTGAAGGGAATTCCGCACTCTGCGTGAATCAATGACCCGTTCCACCTCATACTCTAGTTCCCCTTGAACGATCACTGGTTCGGGTGGGGAACGAGTGACCATTGCCGGAACATACTTTTTAAGTAGGGACTTATGAAAAACTGGGTGAATATGGAGGGACCTAGGAAGTGATAATTTGAATGACACAGGGTTGATTATTTCAGAAATGGGATATGGACCAATAAAACGCGGGGCAAACTTAGTAGATGGAACACGAAGTTGGAGATTTTTAGTGGATAACCAGACCTTGTCACCCACCACAAAGTCAGGTCCAGGGCGGCGCTTTCTGTTGGCGAAATTTACTTGATTAGCCTGGGCTTTTCTCAGTGATGCCAGGCTTTCAGCCCATACAGTACAGAGAGATTTAGCAACGTCCTCTACTGAAGAAAAGGTGAATTCATTGCCTGTTCCTGAGGAGAATCTGGGGTGAAAACCATAGTTAATGTGGAAAGGAGACGACTGAGTCGAGGAGTTGACATGATTATTTAGTGAAAACTCAGCCATGGGCAAATATTCACTCCATTTATCTTGGCAATCAGACACAAAGCACCTCAAATACTGTTCCAAAGATTGATTCAATCTCTCTGTTTGACTGTTAGTCTCTGGGTGGAAGGCTGAGGAGAAAGAAAGAGAGACTCCCAACCTGTTACAAAAGGCTTTCCAAAACCTGGACACAAACTGTACGCCCCTGTCCGACACCACATTTGAAGGGATACCATGTAGACGTAAAATGTGGCGGATAAACAACCAGGCCAACAATTTAGCTGAAGGCAATTTTTTCAAGGCAACAAAGTGGGACATCTTAGAAAAACGATCTACTACAACCCAAATTACCGATTTCCCTTTAGAGGACGGGAGATCGGTAATAAAATCCATGGAGATGTGTGACCAGGGTCGATTGGGTAGCGGGAGTGGATGTAAAAGACCCACTGGAAGTTCATGGGGCACCTTAGATCTGGCACAGGTCTCGCAAGAATGAACAAAATTTTTAACATCTCGTTGCCAAGATGGCCACCAATACGTATGTGATAACAGATTCCCAGTACCAGTAATGCCTGGATGACCCGCCAGAACAGAGGAGTGGATCTCCTCTAAGAGCTCCAAGCGGAGGTGGCTAGGGACAAACAATTTACCTGGTGGTAGCGCACTAGGGGCAGCATCCTGAGTGTTGAGAATACGGGTTTCAAGATCCGAGGTCAAAACTGCCACTACCACCCCAGGAGCAAGTATATTTTCAGGTTCCCCATCAGAACTACCACTAAGACCAAAACTTCTGGACAAGGCATCTGCTTTAGTATTCTTTGAGCCGGGACGGTAGGTAATTACAAAGTGGAACCTAGTGAAAAATAGAGCCCACCTGGCTTGACGGGGATTTAATCTTTTCGCTTTGTCTAAATATAATAAGTTTTTGTGGTCAGTCAGTACAGTAATTTTATGTCTGGCCCCCTCCAGGAAGTGTCTCCACTCTTCAAAGGCCCACTTAATCACCAGAAGCTCTCTATTGCAAACATCATAATTGGCCTCGGTAGTGGAAAACCTCCTGGAAAAGTAGGCGATAGGTTGGAGGTTGGTAAATGGTTCAGTGCCCTGAGACAGGACGGCTCCTACACCTACTTCTGAAGCGTCAACCTCTACAATAAAGGGCAATTCAGGATCAGGATGGACCAGGACTGGGGCAGAAGTAAAGAGTTGTTTTAAGGTGGCGAACGCTACCTCTGTCTCTGGTGTCCAGGAGGCAGGATCCGCCCCCTTTTTGGTCAAATCGGTGAGAGGTTTAACAATAGAAGAAAAATTTCGGATAAATTTTCGGTAATAGTTGGCGAAACCTAGAAACCTTTGAACTTCTTTTAAGGTAGTAGGTTTCTCCCATTCAAGTACTGCAGATACCTTTCTGGGATCCATACCAATGGTACCAGGAGTAAGGATGTATCCCAAAACATCTCCTGGACTCCAAATTGACACTTGGATAACTTAGCACAGAGGTAGTTTTGACGTAGCCTAAGAAGAACCTCTTTTACATGTTGCTGATGTGACTCCCAGTCCGGTGAAACTATGAGGATGTCATCTAAATAAATTACTAGATATCTACCTAACAGATCCCTAAAAATGTCATTCACAAAATCAATAGAACTCCTAACACGTCTCCCAGGGAGACGCCGCGCAGCAAGGAGACCGCGGCGACTCCGTATCCTGACACAGACAGACAGAAACCATGTTGAATTTGTGATCTACTATTATGCCCAAGTCCTTTTCCCCTGTGGGAGGAATAGAACTAAGTGATAGCACAGAGGAAAAGGACTTGGGCATAATAGTAGATCACAAATTCAACATGAGCCAACAGTGCGGTGCTGCTGCAAAAAAAGGCTAATAAAATTCTGGGATGTATTAAGACAAGCATTGAATCTAGATCAAGAGAGGTCATTATTCCGCTGTACTCTTCCCTGGTCAGACCACACCTGGAATACTGTGTACAGTTCTGGGCACCACAATTCAAGAAAGACATCGATATATTGGAGCAAGTCCAGAGAAGAGCAACCAAAATGGTGGAAGGTCTGCAAACCATGTCCTATGAGGAGCGGCTAAAAGAACTGGGATTGTTTAGTTTGCAGAAGAGAAGGCTGAGGGGAGATTTAATAGCAGTCTACAAATATCTGAAAGGTAGTCACAGTGCAGAGGGATCTACCCTATTCTCATTAGCACAAGGAAGTACAAGAAGCAATGGGATGAAACTAAAGGGAAAGAGATACAGATTAGACATTAGGAAAAACTTTCTGACAGTGAGGGTAGTGAGAGAGTGGAATAGGCTGCCACGGGAGGTGGTGGGCGCTCCATCAATGGAAATCTTCAAGCGGAATCTGGATAAACATATAGCTGGGATGATTTAGGAAAACCTGCACTCGCAGGGGGTTGGACCCGATGGCCCTTGAGGTCCCTTCCAACTCTACCATAAAAAAGTAAGAAAGTAAGAAACTAATTTATATATTGTAAGCTGATAGCCGGCAAAATAATGGAGGGGGTGTACATCTCGCCCAGACTACTCAGGTGGGCGACTACTAGAGAAACCAGGGCTGGTACAATGTTGGAGATGCCATGAGCAGGGACATGTTGCTGCTCAGTGTCCATTTACCTCTGAGCCAATGGACTGTGACATTGGTAAGCGTCAATCCTTGTTTGCAGTTCCCGCCTGTGCTGTGGCACCAGGACTAGAGACTGAGCTGCAGGTCTGCAATGTTGTAGTGAGTGGCCATTCTGTCCAGGCGTTGTTGGACTCTGGTAGCCTGGTCACTCTGGTGCATGCCAGCTTGATAGCTGGGGACTTTATCCCGGACAAACATATGAGTGTTTGTTGCATCCGTGGGGATATCAAGGACTACCCCATTTCCAATGTCAGAATAGAGACTGTATTAGGATCTGTTTATTATGAAGTGGATGTTGTAAAAAACCTTATGCATAATGTGATTTTGGGACGTGATTTTCCTTTTATTCTGGGATTTGTGGGGAAAAGGTAAAACCACAAAGCCAAATGTGGAAACCCCGCCTACTCCTAAAGTGTATGAGGAAGATGACACCTTTCCGTTACAGGTCCTAGCTGGAGAGGAGGATGATGCCTCTTCCCCAGCTCCTGAGCCCAATATACCTGAGTTAGAGGTCTCGCGGCATAATTTTGGTACTGCACAATTGAGAGATCCCACTCTTGCTAATGCTCGTGATAATGTGACAGTTATTAACAATGTGCCTCAGGAACCTGATGCTGACCACCAATTTCCGCATTTTGCTATGCATAATGACCTCTTGTATCGGGTTGCAAAAAGTAATGGGAAAATGGTAGAGCAGCTTCTCGTACCGAAGCCATACCGCCGTGTTATTCTTGATATGGCCCATAATCATGTGCTTAGGGGACACCTAGGGGCGGAGAACACAGGAGAGGATTCTCCAAAGAGTTTATTGGCCAGGCGTGTACAGGGAAGTGAAGGACTACTGTGCATCCTGTCCTACATGTCAGGTACATGCCCCAGCCCCACATTTCCGTAGTCCCTTGGTTCCTCTGCCCATCATTGAAGTGTCTTTTGAAAGGATTGGTATGGACTTGGTCGGTCCAATAGTCAAATCAGCTAGAGATCACCAATATATTCTGGTTGTCTTGGATTACTCTACTCGCTATCCTGAGGTGGTTCCCTTGCCTAATACGACATCAAAGAGTATTGCTCATGAGTTGTTTTACATGTTTTCAAGAACAGGCATACCTAAAGAGATACTGACCGACCAAAGCAGACCGTTCATGTCAAAGGTGAAGGAGCCATGAAAGCTGTTCAAAATTTCCCACATACGGACCTCTGTGTATCACCTGCGGACAGATGGGTTAGTGGAGCACTTTAATAAGACTCTCAAGCATATGCTTACAAAGGTGGTAGAAAAAGATGGTCGTGACTGGGATTGCCAGTTGCCGTACCTGATGTTCTCTATAAGAGAGGTTCCACAAGCGTCTACCGGTTTCTCCCTTTTTGAATTAGTCTATGGTAGACACCCCAGGGGCTTACTTGATATAGCCAAAGAATCCTGGGAAACTGAGGCTTCCCCATACCATAGTGTCATAGAGCATGTAGCCCAAATGCAGGACCGCATTTCAACAGTCATGCCAATTGTAAAAGAGCATCTGCAAAGAGCACAAGAGGCCTAAAGCAGAATCTACAATCGTTCTGCCAGAATCTGTGAATTTAATCCAGGGGACAGAGTCCTTATTTTGGTGCCGACTGTGGAAAGTAAGTTCTCAGCGAAATGGCAAGGACCACATGAAATTGTGGAAAAAGTAGGGCCAGTCAACTATAAGGTTGACCAACCAGGGAAAAGGAAGCCATTTCAAGTTTACCATGTGAATTTGATTAAGCACTGGAACCAGAGGGAAACCTTGGTGACCTCAAATTCAGAGGTGGGTGATTCGTTGCCACCAATTCTTCCAGTCCGTGTGAATGAGACCCTGTCAGTGCCCCAGCAACAGGAGGCAAGAGAGTTCCTGCAGAAGAATAGGACCAAGCTCTTCTGAAGAGAAGACAAGAGGTAGCGCGCACCCGAATGAGAATTTATTAAGCACAAGGCGTTTTGGGCTCCTTAGGCCCTTTATCAAGTGCAACAGAATTACCCAACTAGCATATGATGGGCTGTCACTAGATGTGCTTGCATATGAACTTTCCCATTGCTAAGTCCTTTCCAGCCCGAGATACACTCAAGAGTAGAGATGAGCGAACATTCTTTGATGGAATAGATATTTGATCGAATATCAGGCCGTTCGAGGTATTCGAAGATGGCCGACACCACCGAGGACTGCAGCGGCACTGGGGACAGTGTTTTTTTATGTTGGTATCCCCTCTTGGTCTCCGATTATTATACAGAGTATAATAATTGTTGATGGGTGTCCACAGTGGGACATAATACTGTGTGCAGGGGCCACTATGGGACATTATACTGTGTGCAGGGGCCACTATGGGGCATAATACTGTGTACAGGGGCCACTATGGGGCATAATAGAGCACGCCAAAATGCGCTGGGGGGGTTGGTCGTTCAAGGTCTTCGTCGTCAGTGTCGGCCGGTTGGTCAAAAGTTCGCCACGGGGCCCCGCTATTCCTAGTTACACCACTGATCAGGGCTTGGGGACAGCGTGCAAGAGATACTGGGAGGCAGGGGCCTGGAGAGCAGGCAGCCCCTGATTAGGTACAATAGTGAAGCCAATAATTGTTGGCTTCATTACTGTTAAAAGATGGACTGTGGAGGAGGCAGGTCCTCTGCAAAACGCCGGTTGCTGCCGCATCCATCTTCAGACAGCAGACAGCGCTGCAGGGATTTCAAGGGAGCTGGAAAAATCTGCTGCTATCCCGATAGTTAAGCCCCTGCTTGGAAGTGGGAACATCATGGTGTGGGGTTGTTTTTCAGCACTAGCAAAGTTCAAATAACTGAATATATTGAACAATAGCATTTTCTGTTTAATACTTATGTATATAATATAACTTTAAAATTATTATGAAAGTCAAATTGTCAAAGATTTATAATTTTTTTTTTTTTAAGGGAAACCTATTTAACCACTTCCGGACCGCCCATAGACTATATACGTCCAGGAAGTGGTTGTCTTGTTCTGACAGGACGTACCTGTACGTCCAGTCAGAACACAGCAGCTGCACGGAGATCGTGCAGCTGCTTTCAATAGGAGCCGGCTGTAACTTTAGCCGGAGCTCCCAGAGTGAAGACAGGGCACATTTATTACCTCCCCTGCCTTCTCGATCGCTGTGTATACAACGCTCAATGAGCGCTGTATACACAGCTATGGACGCTGCCATAAATCAGCTGCCCTCTGACCCGGTGGACACGATCCGCCAGGAGCAGAGTCTTACAAGAGCTGCTGGGTCCTACAGGATCCCAGATCAGCTCAGTAAGCTGTGCATACAGCGTGCAGGAGGCTGTATTTCTCCTGCAACTGGGGTTAAATGTACCAGCCCCAGTTATTGGAGAAATCAGCCTCCAGTACAAAAAAATAAGTGATCAGATGTCCCCAAAGGTCTCTTATCACCTTATGGGGACACAATCTGTAAAAAAAATAAAATCAAAATATAATAAAAAAGTTTTTAAAAAATGTAAATAAAATAATAATAAAAAATAAATAAATAATACGCTAATAAAACGCTGTTATTAAAGGTTATAGCCCCACCCCCAATGACACCATACAAAATAAAAATTACCGTAACGGAAAGGAAAAACTATATTATAAAGTTTTTCAGTGACACTTTGTGTTATTAAATAAAAAAAAAAGGGGGCGGAGCTTGGTGGTGAAGCGGGATGGCCGCATAGTTTTTGAGCTCCGTGACTACAGCCTGTCTAGCGACTTCTATAGCGACTTACCCGTGTTTTTCTTCCGAATCCATCCTGGCTTGGGTATCGGGCTTCACTTCCGACATGCCGAAGAGGAGGAAAACTGGTGTTAGACCGCGCAAACTGACGGACTTCTACTTCACTCATGGTGGGGACACTACTCAAGATAGCGCAGGCTCTCACTCTGGTGGGAACTCCAAGGCCTCATCTCCTCAGGAATCGACTTCGGTCGTTCAGGACCCTCCTTCTCCATTTCGGAAGACACTATCGGAGACTGCTCTTCCTCGACTGCTACCCTCATCTGAGCCTTCTTTGGAGGAAGACTCGGCAGGTAATACTGACGATAGGAGACGGTCGGCCTCACAAAATGGCACCTCTCCTTCCTCACCACGAGGCGCTGACCATCAGACCTCTCCCCCTGACAGTCCCTTCAAGCTATGGCATAAACCTCACTTCCAGAGTCCTGCTACTGGAGGGCAAGAGGAGCCCTATGATCATGGAGATTTATTGGCTGAAATCCCTGCTTCTACCAACTCACTTACTGAAGCCTCCATGAAACTAATGTTAACTGCCTTTTATAAATCTTTACGGGCTGACATGTCTCGCATGGTGGCCCCACTTGACCATGACTTAAGTGAGATGAAGGAGCGTACTTTACATATAGAAACTAAAATGGCGGAATTTGCCGCATCTCATAACGACCTGATAGATGCCCATTATGATGTGGAGAAGGAGGTGATCTTTCTACGTGCTAAAGTGGCAGATTTGGAGGACAGGTCCCGCAGAAATAATTTGAAATTTAGGGGCATACCGGAATCTATCACCCAAAAGGACTTAACTCCTTTTCTGCAGAAATTGATTATTACGCTCCTCCCGGATCAAGATTCTCTTGATGTGACTATTGATAGAGCCCATAGGGTTCCCAGACCGACGCATCTCTCTGATACTGTTCCCAGGGATGTATTGGCTAGAATTCATTTCTACCGCACAAAGGAACTCATAATTCAATCTTCCCGAAATTTGGACTCTTTGCCTGATCCTTTCCAGGATATATCTATTTTTTCCGACTTGTCTGCTACTACCCTACAACTTAGACGCCAACTTTTGCCGGTCACACTTGCCCTACGACAACATCACATTCCATTCTTCCTCGCTGGAAGAGGGCAAGTCCCTATTGCATCAATGGAACATCCCAATGTCTGATTTTTTGAAGAAGTCCTCTCTGAATCCTTTATCTGATGGATGGACCTCAGTACGTAAACCACGTACGAACATCGTCACAGACTCGCATGTTTAAGGCTGGGTCTGCTTAACTCTGTGTGTCTTTTCGTTTCCCGCCGCTGTTGGACTATCTCCCCCGTTCTTGCAGCAGCTGCTGGTCCGCTGTGTTTATATTTAAAGACATAGTGATGCTTTGTTCTTACTGCGACCTTACAGGTCTTGTTTACATGTTTTACCCCTGTTCTATTGTTATGTTCCCATCTTTAGGCACTGATTCTGTAGCAATTCTGGTTGGATGGTGTGAGGACTGCTGGTCACATAATTTTGCAGGCTATGGTACAGGTGAGATGGCACATATAGCGAATCTTTTCGTTTATCATGGTTCTTAAACTTTTATCCATGAATGTCAGAGGGTTGAACTCCCCTCAAAAACGCGCCTCGATGTGGCGTGAGGTACGGGACCAACACTGTGACATTATGGCGATTCAAGAAACACATTTACTCGAATAGGATGCCTTACGCGTCCAACGTCCTGATTATCCTCACATATTTCACTCTCATTACTCTTCTAAAAGTAGGGGTGTACTATTAGGGGTTAGAAATACTGTGGCGTTTCAGCTTTTGGACACTTACTCCGACCCTCAAGGCCGGTTTGTGGTGGTTGTTTGTCTCCTAAATTGTGTAGCGTACACTTTGGTCTCAGTGTATGCCCCCAACCAGCACCAGACAGCCTTTTTCAATAAGCTTATGAAGATAGTGATGAAAAGGAAACAAGGTTGCCTGCTTCTTCTGGGCGACTTTAATATTGCTCCTGATCCTCAGGTTGACACCTCCTCCCGCTGTGCATCCCGCCATCCAAATTTTACGCATTCATTATGGCGCCATAACATGTACGATGTCTGGCGTATTCACCATATGTCTGAAAGAGATTACACATGTTTTTCTTCAGTGCACAATAGTTACTCCCGCATTGACCTCTTCCTTGTTGATCAAGCGACCTTGATGCGGCTATTCTCCTTACTTTAGCGGAGAGGCACAGCGGGGGCAGGGATTACATTTGGAGATGTAGTGACTACCTACTGTCTAACCCTCATACTAGGAAGCAGCTGGAGAGTGACTTGGGAGAATTTTTCAAATTTAATGCTCCATCCGTTTCTAATCCTGCAACTCTGTGGAATGCCCATAAAGCATTCATAAGAGGCACCCTAATCCGCCTTGGTCACATTGAAAAGAAACGCAGGCTTTCTGACATCAATTCTTTGTTGCAAAAAATTAAAGTTATCAACACTGCTAATAAGCGCCTTCCTTCAGCTTCCAATGCAGACGAATTACTGACTCTTCGTAGAAAGTTGAATGAACGTCTATTGTTTCAATATGAGAAGAATTTGCATAAAACTAAAGCTTTGTACTATTCCCAATCTAATAAGGCTGGTAAACTTTTGGCGTCCCGTTTGAAACAGAAACATGACAAATCCAGGATTCCCTATTTGTGGAATAAAACCGGTTCTCATAAATTATATGATCCAAAGGGAATAGCTAACAGATTTCGATCCTTCTATGAAGAACTATATAACTTAGCTGATAACTCTTCCCTATCTGTCCCTACCCAAGAACGAATTGAATCCTTTCTTGAATCTATAGATCTACCTGCCTTGACTCCCACGCAGCTTGAAAATCTTAATGCCCCGATTTCTTTAGAGGAACTGACCAAAATAGTTAATTCCTTACCATCTCAGAAATCTCCAGGTCCTGATGGTCTGACGAATGAGTATTATAAGACGTTTTCTTCTCTTTTGTCAGCTCCTTTATTAGCCTTTCTATCCTCTGCGATGACCACCGCCCAATTCCCCAGAGAAAACCAGGAAGCCCTTATAGTCACCTTGCCAAAACCGGGAAAAGAACCATCTACCCCCCAAAATTTTTGCCCAATTTCCCTTTTAAATGTGGACCTAAAGATTTATGCCAAGCCCATAGCGACTAGACTAGCTGACTGTCTCCCTACCTTGATTAATTATGACCAAGTGGGCTTTGTGAAAGGACGCCAATCTTATGAGAACACTAGACGTATCATTAATCTAACCCACTTTCTCACCAGAGATAGATGTGAAGCACTCATGTTGGCCCTGGATGCTGTATTGCGTAAAATGGGCTTTTCTGGGATGATGCCTGATCTTAATTTGCTCTCTTGGGAAACGTCTGGTATTACATTTCTTTTCCATTTGTATTCTTCGACTGGTCGTCTGTTATCCTTTTCAGAATTACAATTGAAATTTCAGCTTCCGTCCTCTCATTTTTACAAATTTCTTAGGATCTCACACTTATTATCCAAATCCCCTGTCCCCTCCATTCCATATTGTAAGAAAATAATAACATATATCTCAACCAATATGAAAGGTCTACGCTTTTTATATGATAACTTGGGGAATACTACTTCCTTCTATAAATCTCCTCCCTTTAGATATTGGGAACGAGATCTTCACACCCAATTTTCATCAGATGAATGGTGTCAAGCTTTTCGCCTCATTCATAGTTCCCTTAAGTGTAGCTCTCATGTGGAAACGGCCACTAAGGTAGCCTTGCGCTGGTATTATACACCCTCGACGCTTAAATTTATGTATCCATCTTCTTCAGCTATGTGTTGGAGGGGTTGTGGACAGGAGGGGTCGCTGTTCCATATTATATGGCTCTGTCCAGCAATTACTAATTATTGGTAGAGATGAGCGAACAGTGTTCTATCGAACTCATGTTCGATCGGGTATTAGGCTGTTCGGCATGTTCGAATCGAATCGAACACCGCGTGGTAAAGTGCGCCATTACTCGATTCCCCTCCCACCTTCCTTGGCGCCTTTTTTGCTCCAATAACAGCGCAGGGTAGGTGGGACAGGAACTACGACACCGGTGACGTTGAAAAAAGTAGGAAAAACCCGTTGGCTGCCGAAAACATGTGACCTCTAATTTAAAAGAACAGCGCCGCCCAGGTTCGCGTCATTCTGAGCTTGCAATTCACCGGGGACGGAGGTTTCCGTCCAGTTAGCTAGGGCTTAGATTCTGGGTAGGCAGGGACAGGCTAGGATAGGAAGGAGAAGACAACCAACAGCTCTTGTAAGAGCTAAATTCCAGGGAGAAGCTTGTCAGTGTAACGTGGCACTGACGGGCTCAATCGCCGCAACCCAGCTTTCCCAGGATCCTGAATGGAATACACTGACAGTGTATTCCCGTATACCCTATATATACCCCCGATCCCCATTCCAACGGTGTGCCCCCCCACCTTCACCCCAGAAATACCCTGCAAGTCCCCTAGCAATAGAATTGGGGCTATATACACCCACTATTTTTGCTACTGCCATATAGTGTCATTGTCTGACTGGGAAATCAAAGAATATATTGGGGTTACAATTTAACTTCAATTCCAGGGAGAAGCTTGTCAGTGTAACGTGGCACTGACGGGCTCAATCGCCACAACCCAGCTTTCCCCGGATCCTGAATGGAATACACTGACAGTGTATTCCCGTATACCCCATATATATACCCCCGACCCCCGTTCCAACGGTGTGCCCCCCCCACCTTCACCCCAGAAATACCCTGCAAGTCCCCTAGCAATAGAATTGGGGCTATATACACCCACTATTTTTGCTACTGCCATATAGTGCCATTGTCTGACTGGGAATTCAAAGAATATATTGGGGTTACATATAACTTCAATTCCAGGGAGAAGCTTGTCAGTGTAACGTGGCACTGACGGGCTCAATCGCCGCAACCCAGCTTTCCCAGGATCCTGAATGGAATACACTGACAGTGTATTCCCGTATACCCTATATATACCCCCGATCCCTGTTCCAACGGTGTGCCCCCCCCACCTTCACCCCAGAAATACCCTGCAAGTCCCCTAGCAATAGAATTGGGGATATATACACCCACTATGTTTGCTACTGCCATATAGTGCCAGTTTCTGACTGGGAATTCAAAGAATATATTGGGGTTACAAATACCTTCAAGTCCTGCCACTGCCATATAGTGCCAGTTTCTGACTGGGAATGCAAAGAATATATTGGGGTTACAAATACCTTCAAGTCTTGCCACTGCCATATAGTGCCATTGTCTGACTGGGAATGCAAAGAATATATTGGGGTTACAAATACCTTCAAGTCTTGCCACTGCCATATAGTGCCATTGTCTGACTGGGAATGCAAAGAATATATTGGGGTTACAAATACCTTCAAGTCCTGCCACTGCCATATAGTGCCAGTTTCTGACTGGGAATGCAAAGAATATATTGGGGTTACAAATACCTTCAAGTCCTGCCACTGCCATATAGTGCCAGTTTCTGACTGGGAATGCAAAGAATATATTGGGGTTACAAATACCTTCAAGTCCTGCCACTGCCATATAGTGCCAGTTTCTGACTGGGAATGCAAAGAATATATTGGGGTTACAAATACCTTTAAGTCCTGACACTGCCATATAGTGCCAGTTTCTGACTGGGAATGCAAAGAATATATTGGGGTTACAAATACCTTCAAGTCCTGCCACTGCCATATAGTGCCAGTTTCTGACTGGGAATGCAAAGAATATATTGGGGTTACAAATACCTTTAAGTCTTACCACTGCCATATAGTGCCAGTTTCTGACTGGGAATGCAAAGAATATATTGGGGTTACAAATACCTTCAAGTCTTGCCACTGCCATATAGTGCCATTGTCTGACTGGGAATGCAAAGAATATATTGGGGTTACAAATACCTTCAAGTCCTGCCACTGCCATATAGTGCCAGTTTCTGACTGGGAATGCAAAGAATATATTGGGGTTACAAATACCTTTAAGTCCTGCCACTGCCATATAGTGCCATTGTCTGACTGGGAATGCAAAGAATATATTGGGGTTACAAATACCTTCAAGTCCTGCCACTGCCATATAGTGCCAGTTTCTGACTGGGAATGCAAAGAATATATTGGGGTTACAAATACCTTTAAGTCCTGACACTGCCATATAGTGCCAGTTTCTGACTGGGAATGCAAAGAATATATTGGGGTTGCAAATACCTTCAAGTCCTGCCACGTGGGCGTGGGCCAAACATGGAACGTGTTGGAGGCTGGCAAGCTCCAGAGCCGCTACCAGGTTCCAGCCATTATCACAGGCGTAAAAATGCCAGGCCCCAGGTGTAGCAGGGAAAAAAAAATGCCATCTCAGCCAGGATGGCATCCCTGACCTCGGAGGCACTGTGCTGTCTGTCCCCCAAGCTGATGAGCTTCAGCACCGCCTGCTGACGTCTCCCCACACCAGTGTTTTAGCGTTTGCCGCTAGTAGCTGGGGTGGAGGTTGCAGCGTCGTAGGGTTTCAGTCTACTCCTGCCATGAATTTTGGCCTGGGAGAGGAGATAGGCCACCCCAGTTTGCACCCGGGGACCAGACTCCACCACATTCACCCTGCCTGTCATTAAAGATAAGCACTGCAGCATCCCTGACCACAGGCGCTTGTCCATGTGTCGGTGGTCAAGTGGACCTTGCAGCAAAGCACAGAGCTCTGGGCCCGACTGATGTTATGGGACACATACAGGCGCAAGGCAGGGACAGCACACCAAGAGAAGTAGTAACGGCTAGGCCCAGCATAGGGAGGTGCCCCAGCTGCCATCTGCTGACGGAAGGCCTGGGTATCCAGAAGCATAAACAAACACCAACATCTCCAGGGCCAGCAGTTTATCGATGAGGCTGTTAAAGGCTTGGGCATGGGGGTGGGTTGTGTTGTACTTCTGCCTGCAATGAAAAGCTTGGGAGATGTGGAGTGGCTGGGAAGAGGCGCATGATGGTGCAGGCCAAAAGGGCGCATGAGGGTGAACTCCCCAATGTGTCAGAGATAGGTGTGTAGGTGTCCTTGCATCATATACTTGCACCATACTTGGCTTTGGAAGTTAATTTTGTGCCAAAAAGTGGTTAAGACAGCGATACCTCAGCTACTCCCGTTACACTGTCTATTGACAACTCCAGCACTGAAATTACCACCTTTGGAATGGACCACCACTTCTAAGATCCCAAAGGAAGTAGGCAAGAGATGTGCAGTGCAGAAAAAAAGATGAGAAAATAAGTGTAGGCTGTAGAGCACAGAGGGATCGGAGAGGACAAAGCTGGTGTCGGCCAGATATTCCCACAACATGCGCCTATACTTGTCCCTCCTGGTGACACTAGGCCCCTGAGTGGCAGTAATTTGTCCAGGGGGGGACATTAACATGTTCCAGACCTAGGAATAAGTCTTCCAACAGGGTAGAGTTTTGCATGCCTTTGCTTCTACCCACTGTTTTTGCTGCTTAGCTTCCCTCCACATCTACACTGCTTTCGCCCCTAAACATCACCCCAGTTTATGCATCTGCCTGTTTTCTTGTTGAATTAGCTTCCCTCCACATCTACACTGCTTTTGCCCCTAAACATCACCCCAGTTTATGCCTTTGCTTCTACCCTGTTTTTTTGTTGAATTAGCTTCCCTCCACATCTACACTGCTTTAGCCCCTAAACATCACCCCAGTTTCTGCCTGTGCTTTTCCCCAGCTTTTTTTGTTGATTTAGCTTCCCTCCACATGCACACTGCTTTTGCCCCTAGACATCACCCCAGTCCATGCCTCTGCTTTTACCCCCAGTTTTTTATGCTTAGCTTGCCTCCACATCCACACTGCTTTTTCCCCTACACATTACCCCTATCCATGCCTGTGCCTCTAGCCATAACTCTGCCACCCAAGGAAACTCATGGTGCAGAAAGTGAGGGAGCTGACTCTGAGGAACCCTTGGGTTTTGTAGCTGGTACTCCATCAAAGGTCTCTGCTGCTCACACACCCTGCTCAACATACGGTATCTAGGGTTTGAGCGTGTGGTGACCTCGCACAACAGTAGGTGCTTCAGGCAGATGTAGGCCTTGCTGGAGTGTATTGCGGCTAGCTCCAGGTACTGTAGACTTGGGAAAGTGGGTGTCCAAGTGCCCCACTTTCACCCTTATCTCAGCTAATTTGGGGTATGTTTTTAAAAATCATTGCACCACTACATTGAACACGTGGGCCAGGCATGGAACGTGTTGGAGGCTGGCAAGCTCCAGAGCCCTCCAACAAGACAAAAAAGCCTGGCCCCAGGGGCAGCGGGGATAAACAAATTGCCATCTCATCCAGGATGGCATCCCTGACCTCAGAGGCAGTGTGCTGTCCGTCCCCCAAGCTGATGAGCTTCAGCCCGGCCTGCTGACGTCTCCCCACACCAGTGTTGCAGCGTTTCCAGCTCGTAGCTGGGGTCAATCTAACAGCGGAGGAGGAGGGTGGTGTTTCAGCCCTCCTCCCAGGAATGTTGTGTGGGGAGACAAGTCAGTCTACCACATTTTGCGACCCGGTCCATGCCTCAAGTACATTCAACCACTGTGCCAAGATTAAAAGTTAGCGTCCCTGTCCGCATGCACTTGTCCATTCATAGCTGGTCACGTGGAACTTTTGGGCAAAGCGCTGAACTTAGGGACCGCCTCATGTTTGGGGAAAAGTGCTGGTGTGGACGGCACAGTGAGGTGGCGCAGTAGCCAGCAGGCCCAAAAAGGGCAGAGTGTCCACAAGCCGGGACCCCAACATCTCCTGGGCCAGAATTTTTGAGATGAGGCCGTTGAAGCCTTGGGCATGTGGGTGGGTTGTGCTGTACTTTAGCCTGGAATGAAAGGCGTGGGAGATGGGGAGTCGCATTGCAAAGTGTGTAAACCACACTCAATTTGTCCTCGACCTATACATTTAGCAAATTATCTCCCCCAGCGAGGAACGTGGCCTCGATGGGGGAATTTTTCTAAGGAAGCTAGAAAAGAGGGCATCTTGGGCCTTGCTGGCTCAGGTCTAGCTTCTGTCATGCAGCTGTCTTCTGCCTCTGGACATCCCTTTGCCTCTAGCCACCTTTTTCCCTGCTTAGCTTGCCTCCACATCCACACTGCTTTTGCCCCTAGACATCACCCCAGTCCATGCCTAAGCTTGTACCCCCAGTTTTTGCTGCTTAGCTTGCCTCCACATCCACACTGCTTTTGCCCCTAGACATCACCCCAGTCCATGCCTTAACTTGTACCCCCAGTTTTTGCTGCTTAGCTTGCCTCCACATCCACACTGCTTTTGCCCCTAGACATCATCCCTATCCATGCCTCTGCCCCTAGCCATAACTCTGCCACCCCTGGAAACTCATGGTGCAGAAACTTTGGGAGCTGACTTTGAGGAACCCTTGGGTTTTGTAGATGGAACTCCATCAAAGGTCTGTGCAGCTCACACACCCTGCTCAAGATATGGTATTGTAGGGTTTCAGCGTGTGTGAATGACGGACAACAGCCTGTGTTTGGACAGATGTAGGCCTTGCTAGAGTGTTTTTAGGCTAGCAGCGACTCCTGTACACTTGCAAAAGTGGGCGCACAAGCGCCGCATTTTCAACAGTAGCTTCGGTACATTTGGGTATGTTTTCAAAAAACTTTGCACCACTAAGTTAGATGTGGGCCAAACATGGAACGTGTTGGAGGCTGGCAAGCTCCAGAGCCGCTACCAGGTTCCAGCCATTATCACAGGCGTAAAAATGCCAGGCCCCAGGTGTAGCAGGGAAAAAAAAATGCCATCTCAGCCAGGATGGCATCCCTGACCTCGGAGGCACTGTGCTGTCTGTCCCCCAAGCTGATGAGCTTCAGCACCGCCTGCTGACGTCTCCCCACACCAGTGTTTTAGCGTTTGCCGCTAGTAGCTGGGGTGGAGGTTGCAGCGTCGTAGAGTTTCAGTCTACTCCTGCCATGAATTTTGGCCTGGGAGAGGAGATAGGGTACCTCAGTTTGCACCCCGGGACCAGACTCCACCACATTCACCCTGCCTGTCCTTAAAGATAAGCAGCATCCCTGACCACAGGCGCTTGTCCATGTGTCGGTGGTCAAGTGGACCTTGCAGCAAAGCGCGGAACTAAGGGCCCACCTGATGTTGAGTGACACGTGCTGGTGCAAGGTGGGGACGCCACACCGGGAGAAGTTGTGACGGCTAGGGACGGCATAGTGAGGTGCCACAGTTGCCATCAGGTCCGGGAAGGTGGGAGTTTCAACAAGCCGGAACGCCAACATCTCCTGGGCCAGCAGTTTAGCGATGTTGGCGTTCTAGGCTTGCGTGGGTGGGTGGTTAGCGGTGTATTTCTGCCGGCGTTCCAATGTCTGAGAGATGGTGGGTTGTTGTAAAGAAGCGCCTGATGGTGCCTTTGATGGTGCAGGAGAAGGAGATAAGACAGAAACAGGGGAGGATGAGGGAGAAGTCAACAAAGTGGCGGAGGCAGATGAAGTGATGTCCTGGCTCGTCCTCTGGAGTGCATCGCCAGCACTGTGAGCAGAGGCAGTGGCATGAACGGCGGGCGACGTTTGTCCTGCCGTTGCTGCCTGCCACTGATTCCAGTGCTTGGATTCCAAATGACGGTGCATTGAAGTGGTGGACAGGTTGCTCTTCTCAGGGCCCCTACTCGATTTCGAGAGGCAAATTGTGTAGACGACACTATATCTGTCCTCGGCGCATTCCTTGAAAAAACTCTACACCTTCGAGAAACGTGCCCTCGATGGGGGAGTTTTTCTGGGCTGGGTACAAAAGGGAACATCTTCGGACATTCCGGGTCTGGCCTGGCTTCGGCAAAGCAGCTGACCTCTGCCTCTGGACATGTCTCTGCCTCTAGCTACCCTTTTTGGTGCTGCACCTGCCTCAACATCCACACTACTTTCCCAGCTTGACATCCGCCTTGTCCAGGTGGGGTCGGTGTCCTCGTCGTCCACCACCTCCTCTTCCAACTCCTGTCTCGCCTCCTCCTCCTGCACAATGCGCATGTCAACTGGCTGTCCTGACAGCAACTGCGTCTCATCGTCGTCGATGAGGGTGGGTTGCTGGTCATCCGCCACCAAATCGACCGGAGATGGAGGAGACTCTAGTGTTTGAACATCTGGACACAGATACTCGTCTGTTAGGTCCGTGGAATCGCGAAATGGAGGGGCAGGTTGCGGTACAGTCAAAGGAAGGGAGAACAGCTCTGGGGAGCAGGGACAGTTGGGGTTATTGTTCTGGGAAGATTGGGAATTTTGGGTGGAAGGAGGACAAGACTGTTGGGTAAGAGGAGGTAGAGGCTGACTGGCTGGTGGACAATGTGCTTTAAGCGTTATCCGACAGCCATTGCAAGACCTGTTCCTGGTTCTCGGGCCTACTAAGGTTTGTACCATTCAGCCTAGTTAATGTGGAACTTTTGTGCAAAGCGCAGAACTTAGGGCCCGCCTGATGTTAAGGGACACACGCTGGTACAAGGCTCAACTCACCCTAAGTGCCAAAAACACTGCTGGTGCAAGGCTCTACTCATGCCAAGGGCCTCAATCTCTGCTGGTAGCTCAGCTTAAGGTCCTGTAACTTTGTTTGGAAGGGTTCATGTTAAGGGCTAGAAAAGTGAATTTTGGAAGGTCTTACCACATCACACACACACACACACACACACACACACACACACACACACACACACACACACACACTCAAAATGACAGTTAAGGGTGAGGGCTTTTGGATTTGCCATTGTCTATTCCATCCGTGGTTGTCATGGGGAACGTGATTTAAAGGGGTGGTTGTTACTGTTTGTTGAGCTTAAATTGGGGTTTGTGTCCATCCATTTGGGGAGTAAAGAAGGTTTCCAGGTATTTTCCCACTTTGATAGAGGTTTTTTTGAATGTGGAAAGTGTGTAGTTGTTAGGCTATAATGTTGGGGTAATAGAGGGTCTTTGGTGTGTTAGATGCCCCCAGACATGCTTCCCCTGCTGTCCCAGTGTCATTCCAGAGGTGTTGGCATCATTTCCTGGGGTGTCATAGTGGACTTGGTGACCCTCCAGACACGGATTTGGGTTTCCCCCTTAACGAGTATATGTTCCCCATAGACTATAATGGGGTTCGAAACCCGTTTGAACACACGAACAGTGAGCGGCTGTTCGAATCGAATTTCGAACCTCGAACATTTTAGTGTTCGCTCATCTCTAATTATTGGTCCTCTGTGTTTGCCTTAATCTCACGCATTTGTCACAGCACTGTTGCCCCCTCTCCAGCATTGGGCATTCTCATGCTGAGATTTCCTGAGGTCCTCCGTCCGCATAAACGCCTAATATGTAAAATTTTGACCATGGCTAAATTGCTGATTTTCCAGAGATGGAAATCAACCTCCATTCCATCTGTCTCGCACTTGGTGGACCTAATTAATACTACTTACTCATATGAAAAGACACTGTCATTCAGTAAAGTTTCGCAATCATCTTTTCTACGTACCTGGGAGACTTGGTTATTGTCTACTTATTACAAATAGTTCTTTTACTTTGGTGATCTGATATGTTGATGTCCTTCTGTGCCAGCAGTCCTCACCACTGACTCTTCGATTACAATATGTGATTACCAAGGCCGGAGTCAGCGCACGGCATAGTCGGGCAAGTGCCGGGGCCCACAGAGCCTCTGGGGGCCCCCCGGCACTTGCCTGTCACAATTTCAGCTCATCGGCGTCCGTCCGCCGATGAGCTGGAATACATACGCGATGCAGGAGCTGTGAGATCAGCTCCTGCTTTAAAGCTCCGGCCCCGGCTTGCGTGTGTAGGCGCGATGACGTCATCGCATCACGCCTACACACGCAAGCCGATCCAGAGCTAAGCAGGAGCTGATCTCACAGCTCCTGCATCGCGTATGTGACTGGAGTGAGAGAGAGGAGCGTCGGGGGAACGATGGAAGGTGAGTGATAGAAGGTGAGTGTAAGTGTTTGTTTTGTATTACATTACATATTAAGGTGAAACATAATGAAGGGGGCCCATGAAACTGGGGGGCAAATGAAGGGGAGGGGGGGAACGGCATGACACTGGGGAAGATGAAGGGTGTGGGGAGAGAACGGCATGAAACTGGGGATAGAGATGGAGGGGGCCCAAAGAAACTGGGGGGCAAATGAAGGGGAGGGGGGAACAGCATGACACTGGGGCAGATGGAGGGGGGGAGAACAGCATGACACTGGGGCAGATGGAGGGGGTGGGGAGAGAACGGCATGGAACTGGGGACAGAGATGGAGGGGGCCCAATGAAACTGAGGGGGCAAATGAAGGGGGGGGGGAACGGCATGACACTGGGGCAGAGACGGGGGACATTAAACTGTGGGCAGATGAAGGGGGAGAACGTGATGAAACTGGGGACAGAGATGGAGGGGGGACATGAAACTGGGGGCAGAGGAAGGGTGTATATGAAACTGGGGGAGAGATGGAGGGGGGGCATATAATTTACGGGTGACTGTAGGAGGATTATACTGTGTGGGAGCACATAATAAATGAATGAGAATGGGTGGAATCAACATAAAAGTGGGTGGAACTAAATTTGACGCGGCGCGCAGAGCGCACATTTTGCCCCTCTTTCTACTCTTTAAAAGATTGGGAGGTATGGCGTTGGTGACGCCACACTCCTGCATGACGTCACTCGCTTCATCTGCAACGCACAGTGTCTCGACTCCCCCACCTCCTTTACAAGAGGGCCCACTGAGGCTCTGTCGCCCAAGGGCCCATAAAAACCTGGAGCCGGCCCTGGTGATTACCATGTCTTTATTGTGTAGCTTTAATCCAATCCTGATATTAATCGATATTACCAGAGTAATCTCTTAGTTCCTTCTATTTATTTCCTTGTTTGCGCCTTTTTGCCTTTATTATTCTCAATATATTGATAATGTCATGTTGTTGTTCTACTTGGACAGCTTTATATAGATATATACTGTAAATGACATACTCGTATCTTTTCCCCTTTTTCTGTCATGTTAAAAGCCTTAATAAAAATTATTGAAACAAAAATTAAAAAAAATAATAAATTGAAAACCAGACACAATTTCCCTCCTATTTTGTATATATTTTCCTGGATATAAAAAAAATTAAAACACATTTGAAAATAAAAATAACATAAAAATAAAGCCGTATGTGTCCCCGAAAAAAAGATGCAAAAATTAGTTGACTGAGACATGGGAAAAATGTTACAGCGCTCAAAACCGCACATACAATATAAACCTAAAATGTGTCTGGTCCTGGACCACAAATTGGCCCGGTACTGAAGTGGTTAAGGCTAGTGCCCCACGTTGTGACTTCAGACCCCGGAGTATAATAATCGGAGACCCAGGTGGGATACAAACATAAAAAAACACTGTTACTTACCTCTCTCTGGCTCCGCTGCACTTCCAGCTGATGTCAGCCATCATCAATGACGTACGGGATGTCATGTGACACGGGCCTGCGTTGCGACGCATAAGGATGCAGGTCCCGGTCATGTGTGATGTCAGGGATGTCACACAAGTAGGCCCGAAGTCTGTCCGGACTCAAGAGAGGTAAGTAAATAGGGCCCGTTACCAGCTGGAGTAATTGTTTGATCTCCTTTTTTTATTTATTTATTTTTTTACCTCTGATCTTATCAATTTCTGCCCACACTTGAAGATTGTCTACAGAGTTGATATAATGACAATAGGAAGGTCCAATAACTTAACACATTTTCTCTCCTGTGTTGTGAGGTAGTCAAGGACTATGGTGTGTTCATTGGTATTCTTCTGGATCTCTCAGCAGCATTTGACACTGTTGACCATCAATTCCTTCTCAGTATGCTCCGGTCAGTCAGCTTCAAGGACACTGTGCTCTTCTGGTTCTCCTCTTATCTCTCAGACCACACTTTCAGTGTATCATTTGCAGTCTCTGTTGTTTCCCTCTTCCCCTTGCCATTGGAGTTCCTCAGGGCTCGGTCACGGTCCTAGGCCCCCTGCTTTTCTCTCTCTACACAGCCCCCATTGGACAAACCATCGCCAGATTTGGCTTCCAGTACCAACTTTATGCTGATGACACTTTAATTATACACATCTTCCCATGACATCACCCCTGCACTAATACAGAACACCAGTAACTGTCTCTCTGCTGTCTCTAATATCATTTCTTCACTCTATCTGAAACTAAATCTCTCCAAGACTGAACTACTGCTGTTTGCACCAACTAATAGATCTATCCCTGATATATCCATTGCAGTCTCTGGCCTAACTAGGACTCTTAGGCAGGAGGCCCACTGTCTCGGGTTTGTGTTTGACTTAGACCTCTCCTGTTTAATATCTTTATTAATGACCTGGTAGAGGGTTTACAAAGAAGGGTGTCCATATTTGATGATACTAAACTTTGTAAGGTAATAAAAAATGAGGAGGATAGTAGAATATTACAGGGGGATCTAAGGAAGCTAGAAGCTTGGGCGGAGACTTGGCAAATGAAGTTTAATGTTGATAAATGTAAGGTTATGCACTTTGGTCGACTAAATAAATTGTATGATTAAAGGGATTCTATCATTAAAATGCTATTTTTTCTCACTAACATGTAGGAAAAGCCTTAAGAAATGCAAATGAGTTATTTTGGAGCACTAGGGGCGGTCCGCAGCGCTCAAACAGCACTGGGGGCATCCCCAATGCTGCAAGAGAACTCTTCAGCACCACCTCCATCTTCGTCTGAAACGGCCTCTCTCTGCATCTTCTTAATAATTTGAAAGTTATATTATATACATAAGTATTAAACACTAGAGATGAGTGAACAGCGTTTGATCGAATAGCTATTCGATCGAATATCAGGCTGTTTGAGATATTCGATTCCAATTGAATACCACACGGCAAACGCAGTAAAAATTCGTATCCCCTCCCACCTTCCCTGGCGCTTTTTTTGCACCAATAACTGTGCAGGGGAGGTGGGACAGGAACTACGACAACGTAGGCATTGAAAAAAAAAATAGGAAAAAGCCATTGGCTCCCCAAATCAAGTGACCTCTGATTCATAAGAAGTGTGGGCCATGTTCGTCTCATTTTCGTTTTGGAGAGATAGGGAGAGCTTATTCTCAGGGTGAGAAACAGAATTTAGCGTTTTCTAGGCAGTAAAACATTCTTATAAAACAGCTCTTTTCAGAGCTACACTGCAGGAACACTGTACACATACAGTGAACCTGCCAATCTAGCAGCAGGGGACATGGGCGAGGACGTGGACGTGGATATCCAGCTGGGTATCTAGTCCACAGTCCAGGTACTGGAGAGGGGCTGCCAGCAGTGCCCCTCGTCAGTAGCAGAAGGGGGCGAGCACGTGGACGTGGATATCCAGCTGGGTATCCAGTCCACAGTCCAGGTACTGGAGAGGGGCTGCCAGCACCCAATTCATTCATCCTCCTCCTCCAACCCCAGCCCCTTCACCTTAATGTAATACTTAAAAAACCTCAATGAGGTTACCTCATTAATTTTTTTGGGCTTCCCCCCAAGGGCGTGCAATGCAATTTTTTAGGGCTCCCCCCAAGGGCCTGCAAATCAATTTTTTAGGGCTCCCCCACAAGGGCCTGCAATTCAAGGTTTTAGGGCTCCCCCACAAGGGCCTGCAATTCAATGTTTTAGGGCTCCCCCACAAGGGCCTGCAATTCAATGTTTTAGGGCTCCACCTCAAGTGCGTGAAAATCAATGTTTTAGGGGTCACCCAAAGGGCCTAACACTCTGCTGCTACAAGGCTCAATTCACCATAAGGGCCTACCATTCTGCTGGCGCAAGGCTCTACTCACACCAAGGGTCAAAAAGTAAAACACTGCTGGTGCAAGGCTCAACTCACCCCAAGGGCCAAAAAGTAAAACTCTGCTGGTGCAAGGCTCTACTCACCCCAAGGGCCAAAAAGTAAAACACTGCTGGTGCAAGGCTCTACTCACCCCAAGGGCCAAAAAGTAAAACACTGCTGGTGCAAGGCTCTACTCACCCCAGGGGCCAAAAACACTGCTGGTGCAGGTCTCAACTCACCCCAAGGGCCAAAAACACTGCTGGTTAAAGGCTCAGTTCACCTCAAGGGCCCAAAACACTGCTGGTTAAAGGCTCAGTTCACCCCAAGGGCCAAAAACACTGCTGTTTAAAGGCTCAGTTCACTCCAAGGGCCAAAAACTAAATCTCTGCTGTTTAAAGGCTCAACTCACCCCAAGGGCCAAAAACACTGCTGGTTAAAGGCTCAGTTCACTCCAAGGGCCAAAAACACTGCTGCTTAAAGGCTCAGTTCACTCCAAGGGCCAAAAACACTGCTGGTGCAAGGCTCTACTCACCCCAAGGGCCAAAAAGTATAACACTGCTGGTGCAAGGCTCTACTCACCCCAAGGGCCAAAAAGTAAGCTGGTTATAGGCTCAGCTCACCCAAAGGGCCTAACTTTCTGCTGATGCAATGCTCAACTAAATTAAAGGTGCAACGTTTAGATAACTTCTTTCCAAACCGAGGGTGATTCCTTTTGGTAAGGGCTCGTTCACATCTGTGCCCGGTCTCCGTTCTGCAGGTTTCCGTTTCCTGCACAAAACAGAAGCAGGAGACGGAAACCTGCAGGACTCTTTCATACTCATTCATTTGAATGGGTTTGAAAGCTGTCCGGCCGTGAGCGGCAGTGAGCGTTTTATGCTCTCTGTGCAAAACCGTTTTTTTTTTTCATCCAGACACAGAGTCGGACATGCAGTACTCTGTGTCCGGTTTGAAAAAACAGTTTCACGGCGGAGAGCATAAAACGCTCACCGCCGCTCGCGGCCGGACCCGGTCTGTGGTTTTCGTCTTCTTGCATGCAGAAGAAAGAAACCACAGAACGGAGACCCGAACGCAGGTGTGAACCTAGCGTCAGATCTGATGGCTGTTTCCATCCCTGATTATCCTGGTTGATCTTGTTCAGTAATGAGGCCAGCTCAGCATGAGGATCTTGTATGTTAGGTTGTCCATGCCCACTAATGCGCATGAAGACTCAATCACAGTAAGGGAGGGTTCACACGGTGTAACGTGCCGTGTGATGTGGCACGTCTACGCCGCGGGACCCTTTGCGGGCCGTACACGCTCCCATTGATTTCAATGGGAGCGGGGATCGTATGTGCCGCGCTAGTTTGCGGCCGCAACATCACGGCCGCAAACTAGCGCGGCACATACGATCCCCGCTCCCATTGAAATCAATGGGAGCGTGTACGGCCCGCAAAGGGTCCCGCAGCGTAGACGTGCCACATCACGCGGCATGTTACACTGTGTGAACCCTCCCTAAATGTTCTTATTTTTCTCCAATTCAATCTCTGAATGAACTGCTCTGAAAGATGACCTAGGCACTGATGCAATGGCATTCACAGGGTTTTCCTGTTCTGGTTCCAAAGAATCTTGTGTCTTACTTGAAGAAGAGACAATTTTAGTCTGACTGCTGGTTGCTTGTGCTGCAGCATTTGGAGTTAGGTCTGTCAGCCTTATGATGAACTCCTCACACACACATACATACACAATAAGGGTGCATTCACACTAAGTATATGCTCAGCTCATTCTGAGGGTAAAACACGTTCAGAATGAGCGCGTACAAAGCAGATCCCATTCATTTCTATAGGAGCCGGCATACGTGCGCTCCCCATAGAAATGAATGGGCTGCTTTTTTTCCCTATTGCTTTCAATGTGATACGCGCGTATCATATTGCGTGCTAAAAAACATCTACGTATGCGCAGTTGGCTCTGCCATCAGGCCTCGGACAGAG
Organism: Leptodactylus fuscus; assembly: GCF_031893055.1. NCBI lineage: Eukaryota > Metazoa > Chordata > Amphibia > Anura > Leptodactylidae > Leptodactylus > Leptodactylus fuscus. Next base: position 181,909,963 of record NC_134269.1, on the reverse strand, counting down.
TCGACTGCACATGCCCATGCGCAGTACGCTCGCGTAAGTGGCCACAAAAAAATGGCCGTGGGCATGTGCAGTCGGCTCTGGCTGAGGCCCGATGGAGAGAGGCGGAGAGAGGCTGTTCCAGACGAGGATGGAGGTGGCGCTGGAGAGTTCTCTCGAGTTCTCTCCCGTGCACGTAAGTATAAAAAAGTTATGGGTGTCAGAATATGGCAGCTTTTAGAAAAAAAATTTTTGGGCAGTTTTGGATTTTTGTTAAGGGGTCAAAATGTAAATAAAATCATATAAATTAGGTATCTCCAGAATCGTACCGAAACATAGAATACAGATGACATGTCATTTTGGTTGCACAGTGAACGCTGTATAAACAAAGCCCGTAAGAAAATCGCACAAATGCACTTTTTCTTCAAATCCACCCCATTCTGATTTTTTTTCCAGCTTCCCAGTACATTGTACAGAATAGTTAATGGTAGCATCATGAAGAAAAATTTGTCCCGCAAACCGTTTGATTGAATATTTATTCGATCGAATATCAGGCCGTTTGAGGTATTCGATCACAGTAAAAATTCGTATCCCCTCAGGAACAGGAACTACAACAACGGAGGCATCGAAAAAAAATCGGAAAAAGGAATTGGCTGGATAATTCAAGGGGCCCTCCAATTTATACGAATGGTGGATTTAACATTCAATTCATTTGAGACTGTGAACTATGTGACTGTGAGACAGGGACAGATCTACAGGCAGGTTTAGCTAGGGATTACCTTTATTTAGGGGGGAATGTTACTCACCTAGCTCTTTGGGGCTCTATCTGGTCGGGATAACTGTCAGCTTGCGATATGCATGAGCTGACTTTTTCCTATAGGAATGCATTGACCAGCGTTGATTGGCCAGTGTACAGCATTCGGCTAATCAACGCTGGTTCTGCCAGAGGAGGAGGAGTCTAAGATATGTCCACAGCAGTTTCCATTGTGGTCCGATCTCAGATGTAGCAGTGCTGACACAGTACTGCTACACGGAGAAGCGGCAGAGCTCAGCACACACAGAGATGCAGCAGAGCTGAGTGTGCAGTATGGTTCAACGCACACTCAGCACTGCGGAGATGTAGTAGTGCTGGCCGTGCGCTCAGCTCGTCTGCATCTTCGGAGTAGCTGAGCTGAGCGCGCGGCCAGCACTGCTTCATCTCCGATGTAGCATCTTCGGAGTAGTCAAGCTGAGCGCGCGGCCAGCTCTGCTACATCTCAGCATAGGAATGCATTGACCAGCGTTGATTGGCCACTGTAAAGCATTCGGCCAATCAACGCTGGTTCTGCCGGAGAAGGCGGATTTTAACATCCGTCCACAGCAGTTTCCTTTGTGGTCCAATCTCAGATATAGCAGTGCTGACACAGCACTGTTACATGGAGAAGCGGCAGAGCTCAGCACACACAGAGATGCAGCAGAGCTGAGTGTGCAGCATGGTTCAGCACTGCTGCATCTGATGTAGCAGAGCTGAGTGTGCGTTGAACCAAACCATATCTGTGACATTTTACACTGATTTAAATGGACATCGGGTGCGTTCTTTTCAGTGGCAGATCCAGGGTTTGCGGGGCCCTGGGCAATTGACTTTGGCGGGGCCCTTCTTACTGGGGGGTCTCGCACTTCTAACCTGTACTTCCCAACTGTTGAAGACTAGAAAGAGGGAACAAAACGTGCGGCGGGCGCAGCGCGCCACAGCAAATTAGACCCTGCCCACTTTTATGTTGACTCCACCCATTCTCATTCAATTTTCATGCGATTCCACACAGTATAATCCTCCTACAGTCACCCGTAAATTATATGTCCCCCCCTCCATCTCTCCCCCATTTTCATATACACCCTTCATCTACCCCTAGTTTCATGTCCCCCCCTCTATCTCTGTCCCCAGTTTCATGCCATTCTCCCCCTTTATCTGCCCACAGTTTCATTTCCCCCCGTCTCTGCCCCAGTGTCATGCCGTTCTCCCCCCTTCATCTGCCCCAGTGTCATGCCGTTCTCCCCCTTCATCTGCCCCAATGTCATGCCATTCTCCCCCCCTTCATCTGCCCCAGTGTCATGCCATCCCCCCTTCATCTGCTTCAATGTCATGCCGTTCTCCCCCCCTTCATCTGCCCCAGTGTCATGCTGTTCTCTCCCCCTTCATCTGCCCCAGTGTCATGCTGTTCTCCCCCCCTTCATCTGCCCCAGTGTCATGCTGTTCTCCCCCCCTTCATCTGCCCCAGTGTCATGCCGTTCTCCCCCCTCCATCTGCCCCAGTGTCATGCTGTTCTCCCCTCTCCATCTGCCCCAGTGTCATGCCGTTCTCCCCCTCTATCTGCCCCAGTATCATGCCATTCTCCCCCCTCCATCTGCCCCAGTGTCATGCCGTTCTCCCCCCTCCATCTGCCCCAGTGTCATGCTGTTCTCTCCCCCTCCATCTGCCCCAGTGTCATGCTGTTCTCCCCCCCTTCATCTGCCCCAGTGTCATGCCATTCTCCCCCCTTCATCTGCCCCAGTGTCATGCCATTCTCCCCCCTTCATCTGCCCCAGTGTCATGCCGTTCTCCCCCCTCCATCTGCCCCAGTGTCATGCTGTTCTCACCCCTCCATCTGCCCCAGTGTCATGCCGTTCTCCCCCCTCCATCTGCCCCAGTGTCATGCTGTTCTCACCCCTCCATCTGCCCCAGTGTCATGCTGTTCTATCCCCCTTCATCTGCCCCAGTGTCATGCCGTTCTCCCCCTCCATCTGCCCCAGTGTCATGCTGTTCTCCCCCCTCCATCTGCCCCAGTGTCATGCTGTTCTCACGTTCTCACACACACAGACACACACACACACTCACCATTCCTCGTTCCCCCGCAGCTCTCTCCCTCATACACATATTGTAGCCGCGATGTGATGACGTCATCACATCGTGGCTACAAATGCCGGAGCTCAGCGTTAAAGCAGGAGCTGAGCTGTGACAGCTCCTGCTTTAAACCGCCGATGAGCTGAATACATAGGCGTTTAAAGCAGGAGCTGTCAGCTCCTGCTTTAACGCTGAGCTCAGTTGGAATCGGGACATGCCGACCGGGACCATTTTGTTAGGTCCCGGCCCGCCCGGCCCTGGATCCGCCGCTGGTTCTTTTACAGTCCGTGTCTGTCCTTAACTGTCCGTTCCCAAAGATGTCCGATTTTTCAAGCGGACAGAAAAAAACCTACATGTCGGCTTGAAAAGTCGGACATCTTTGGGAACGGACAGTTAAGGACAGACACGGACTGTAAAAGAACGCACCCGATGTCCATTTAAATCAATGCAAAATGTCATGGACACAGCTAGTGTCCGATGCTAATGTCCGCACAAGATTTTGAACGGACATTAGCAGCGGACACTAGCTGTCGGACACCGACAGTAGTGTGAACACCCCCCTACTGTCAGTTACTGTCCGTTATGATAGATGTCCGTTTTTTTGAATTTTTAAACGGACACCTTCTGAGCAGACATCAACGGTAGTGTGAACCCTACCTATAAAATGTCCTGTTTCTTTAGTGCTTTAGCACCACCTTGTGGCTATTTTTCAGTAGTGCATTAACAGTTAAGCAGGCCAGCAAAAAACATAACTTTCTATCTCTGTCTTCTTCACCTCATTGCTGATATACTGCACACCTTGTATTTTATGTATTGCATTGCATTCATAATCCTGCAGTTCAGAGCCTTCCCTGCATATCCATACTCCATTTTTATACATTACATTCTGTTTCTATGTGCTATACAACTAAAAAGGGATGGTTGGTCTTTCTGTATATGGTCCCTTTATTTCATTCTCAAGATGCTATCTTGGTTTAGTACAAAATACACAGACCCCTTGTTTTGTGTGTGTGTGTGTGTGTGTGTGCGCGCGGTGATTTTTTTTTTGGGACACACTCCAGTGCTTCATACACCAGAGTTATCATATGACAGGATCTCATCACTTTTTTGTGCACCTGCATTTCAAGTTTATGCCCCATTCTGTTGCCTCAGGCCACAAGTAGAGATTTTTTTGTGCCCATCTGTGCCAATTCAGCCCTGCCCCACCAGTTGTAATTCTTTCCCCCTTTTCTTGGAGTTGTGACTTGCCCCAAGCAGAGTTTAGAGTGTCAGGCCCATCCTGTGATTTCAGTCCACAAGCAGAGATTTTTTTTTGTTCCCCCCTGTGCCAATTCAGCCCTACCACCCCAGTAGTAATTCTTTCACCCCTTTCTTTCAATTGTGACTTCCCCCAGTAGCATTTACAGTGTCAGCCCCATTCTGTTGCTTCAGGCCACAAGCAGAATTTTTTTTGTGCCCCTCTGTGCCAGTTAAGCCCTAGTACCCCCTGTAGGCATTCTTTCTTCCCTTTCTTTGAATTGTGACTTGCCACAGCAGCGTTTACAGTCTCAGCCCCATTCTGTTGCTTCAGGCCACAAGCAGAGATTTTTTTTGTGCCCCACTGTGCCAATTCAGCCCTACCACCCCCAGCAGTCATTCTTTCTTCCCTATCTTTGAATTGTGAAGAGGAATAGGGGACCAAAGGTCCGTTGAGGGAGAACCGTGCACACTGGTATGTTTAAGAAGATGGTAAACCAGGGTCCAATCACATAGGGTTTATTGGGTAGTTAAAAATACAGCATATAGCACGACGCGTTTCGGGCCTTACACTGGCCCTTTCTCAAGTGCAAAAAACGAGAGCTGTAGGATGATACAATAAAACATACTAAATAAAAACATAAAATAATATAAGGGGACCATCAAGGTATAAACAAACAAACAAGAGGGCGTCTGACCCATTAGAATGCATCAACATATATTGAAAGATATATATGTATACATTTAAAGGAAAACATAAATTGGTTTTGACATTCTGTAAAAAATTAATTAGATGACAAGTGTCAAGCTCGAAGGATGTAACTATAATAGGTGTGACATTAGGTATATAGTATAGATTAAAAATTATATTGTAAACAACAATATAGATATAGCTACAAGTGTGCCATATCTTGTAATGATCAAAATAGTGATCCAACTGGTGGATAGCACGCACCCACAGTCACTATTATGGATGAATAGAATGTAAATAAATATAAAACTTTAGTGGTGAACATGTAACACAGTAGTTTGTTTTGTTTTGTTTTATTTTTATCTTTGAATTGTGACTTGCTCCAGCAGTGTTTAGAAGTCTCAGCCCCATTCTGTTGCTTCAGCCCAGGTATATACTGTATACCAGTGGTATGGACTTTCCGCCCTAAAAAGTGGTTTTGAGAAATTTCTGCAGGATGTGCCTATAAGCTGATGGTGTTTATAGACTCATCAAGCAGTGTTGCTGTGTTCAGACTATTTCCTGCCTAGCAGAAGCTAAAATTTCTCTCTGACCCTCAGCACGATGTCTCTCCCTATCTATCCCAGCCGCAAAAGACACGAACATGGCTGTCACTATTCTTATAGATCCGAGGTCACCTGACTTCGCCAGGCAATTACTTTTTCCTTTTTTTTCTGATTCCTACGTTTTCCTCTTTCCTGTCCCACCTCCCCTGCACAGTTATTGGTGCAAAAAAAGCTCCATAGAAGGTGGGAGAGGATATGAATTTTTACTGCATAATTTGGTCCAGAAGAAAAACACTTCCTAATTAGGAAGTGGTTTTTTGGACCTTGAGGCATTTTTTGGAGTGTTTTCTGGAGTGGTTTTTGGTAAAAACCGCTTCAGAAAACGCCAGGCGTTTTTTCCCTCCCGGTCAGTGGATGGACCATAAAAAACCACAACGCGGTTTCCGCCCCCCCCCCCCCCCATTCACTTCTATTGACTTCCTGACGTGGAATCCGCTTCAAGAAAGGTCATGTCGCTTTGTTTTTCTGCTAGCGGCAACATGCCACTAACGGAAAAAAGAACGCTAGCGGTCTCCACGGTCTCCATAGACCACCATTGTGAGGGGTCGGATTATGACGTGGATTCCACGCCATAATCCGCCCCCTCTGTACCCATGTGAATGGGCCCTAACACAGTAACCCAGGCTTTTTGCAGCTACATTTTCCTGAAAGACATTTTCCCCTGCAATTACATCTTTTGAAAAGTTGATCACCTGTGAGAGAAGATTTCCTGGCACACTCACCAACAGTCACAATTACATTTGAAACATTGTGAAATTAAATTCTAATGGCAAACTGGTTCCCAGAATACTTTTGAGCCAATCATCCTTTCTTAGTGCCAATCTCCTACATCTTGCCATCAGCATCCACCTGCAGAATGACCCCAAGAATGTTCCTATAGTCACTTTTACCCCTGTTGACATTAGGAACAGACAGATTCAAACCTGCATAAGTAAGACATTTATCATACTAACCAGAAGGTGCTGGATATTATTCATAATAACACCTTAATGTGATTAATTCTGTAAAATCTAATATATTTATCACATTAACCACCTTTATTGGTTATTATTTATAATCTCTCTATATAATAATAATAAATTCTTGTCTGTCTGTCTGTCTATCTGTCTGTCGATACGCGTGTTTCCAGTACTACATGGGAGAGGATTAGATAAGCGCATCTGCACACAATACCACACGCCAGAGGATTGGATATGCACATCTGCACACAGTACCACACGCCGGAGGATTAGCTACGCGCCTTTTCACACAATACCACACAGGGAGGATTAGATACGTACCTCTGCACAAAGTACCACAAGCCATAGGATTAGATACGTGCCTCAGCACGGAGTACCACACATTACAGTTTTACTCCAGGTTTCCATAGCAACCCAGCAATTTTTCTTCACTGCTGTATGTCAGCTTTAAAGAAGCAGGGCACTGTAGATGACACTGTTATACAAGGTCACATACACACAGCTTTACTCCAGGTATCCATAACAACTGATCACAGGTTTTTCACTGATATCTAAAATGAGTTACACATGATCACGTGACGCTTATGGACACACACAAACGACATACAAAACACTCCACTGCAAAGTTTTACAATTCTTATGGGGCCACTACACAAACAAAAAATGTAATATACCTGTGTGTCGCTGGGTCCTCCTGCTAGTCTATATTATAAAAATGAATTCTTGTCTGTCTGTCTGTTCTCTATGCGCGACCAAACGACTGGACCGATCTTCACCAAATTTGGTATAGAGATACTTCAGGTATCTGGGAAGGTTTAAGATGAGACTCCAACTTGCTCGGACGTACCGTTGCTGAGATACAGCATTCCCAACACAATGCCCCCCTCCCCTTAGCCAATACAAACCTGCGAGTCTTTCACTCATATTCCAACTGCAATACACATGGTCACTCCACATGCACAATCCAACACTAATATCCAAACTGAGATACACGCATCAGAGGATTAGATACACAGATCAGCACACAGTATTACACACCAGAGGATTAGACACATGCGTCTGCACACAGTCCCACACACCAAAGGATTAAATATGCGCTTCTGCACACAGTTCCACACACTGAAGGACTAGATACGTACGTTTGCACACAGTTCCACATGCCGAAGGATTAGACACACGCGTCTGCACACAGTACCACATGCCGGGGGATTGGATACATGCGTCTGCACACAGTACCACATGCCAGAGGATTGGATACGCGCATCTGCACACAGTACCACATGCCGTAGGATTAGATAAGCGCTTCTACACACAGTTCCACATGCCGTAGGATTAGATACGTGCATCTGCACACAGTTGTACACACCATAGGATTAGATACACGCGTCTGCAAACAGTACCACATGCCGTAGGATTAGATACGCGCTTCTACACACAGTTCCACGCGCCCGAGGATTAGATACGCACTTCTTTACACAATACCACGCAGGAGAGGATTAGATACGTGCATCTGCACACAGTACCACACGCCAGAGAATTAGATATGTGCGTCTGCACACAGTACTACACGCCAGAGGATTAGATATGTGCATCTGCACACAGTTCCACACGTCAGAGGATTAGATACACGCGTCTGCACACAGTACCACATGCCATAGGATTAGATACGCGTGTCTATACACAGTTCCACATGCCCTAGGATTAGATATGCATGTCTGCACACAGTTCCACATGCTGAAGGATTAGATATGTGTGTCTGCACAAAGTACCACACGGGGGAGGATTAGATATGCACCTCTTCACACAATACCACACAGGGGAGGATTAGATACGCACATCTGCACACAGTACAACACGCCGGAGGATTAGACATGCATGTCTTCACATAGTACCACTGCCACAGGATTAGATACATGTGTCTACACACAATACAACACGGGGAGGATTAGATACGCGTATCTGCACACAGTACCACACGCCAGAGGATTGGATACGCACATCTGCACACAGTTCCACATGACAGAGGATTAGTAATGTCCGTCTGCACACAGTACCACATGCTGTAGTATTAGATATGCGCGTCTGTACACACTTTCACATGGCGGAGGATTAGATACACGTGTCTGCACACAGTATCACATGCTGGGGGATTGGATACATGCATCTGCACACAGTACCACATGCCAGAGGATTGGATACGCGCGTCTGTACACAGTCCCACACACCAGAGGATTAAATACGTGCTTCTACACACAGTTCCACACACTGAAGGATTAGATACATGCGTCTGCACACAGTACCACATGCCAGTGGATTGGATATGCGCATCTGCACACAGTTCCACACACCAGAGGATTAGATACGCATGTCTGCACAGTTTTTTTTTAATGTAGATTGTGAGCCCCACATAGAGCTCACAATGTACATTTTTCCCTATCAGTATGTGTTTGGAATATGGGATGGAAATCCATGCAAACACAGGGAGAACATACAAACTCCTTGCAGAGGGTTTTATGCCCTTGGCGGGATTTGAACACCAGGACTCAGCGCTATCAGGCTGCAGTGCTAGCCAATGAGCCACCGTGTGGCCCCTGCAGGTCTGTACACAGTTGTACACGCCATAGGATTAGATATATGCGTCTGCACAAAGTACCACATGCCGTAGGATTAGATACGCGCCTCTTCACACAATACCACACAGGGGAGGATTAGATACATGCCTCTGCATGCAGTACCACATGCCAGAGAATTAGGGAGGGTTCATACGATGTCTTTTGGCTTGTAATCTGGCACGTCTATGCCGCGGGAGCTTTTGCGGGCTGTATACGCTCCCATTGATTTCAATGGGAGCGTGGATCGTATACGCGGCGCTATTTTGTGGCCGTGATTTTGCCAGACGTGCAAACGTAGACGTGCAGACGTAGAAGTGCCAGATTACGAGCCAAAAGACATTGTGTGAACCCTCCCGTCTCAGCACACAGTACCACATGGGGGAGGATTAGATACGCGCATCTGCACACAGTACCAAATGCCGTAGGATTAGATACGCGCGTCTGCACACAGTACCACATGCCAGAGGATTGGATACGCGCATCTGCACACAGTTCCACACAGCATAGGATTAGATACGTGCGTCTGCACACAGTTCCTCACTGCAGAATATTAGATACGCATGTCTACACACCATAGGATTAGATACACGCGTCTGCACACAGTACCACATGCCATAGGATTAGATATATGCGTCTGCACAAAGTACCACATGCCGTAGGATTAGATACGCGCCTCTTCACACAATACCACACAGGGGAGGATTAGATACATGCTTCTGCATGCAGTACCACATGCCAGAGAATTAGGGAGGGTTCATACGATGTCTTTTGGCTTGTAATCTGGCACGTCTATGCCGCGGGAGCTTTTGCGGGCCGTATACGCTCCCATTGATTTCAATGGGAGCGTGGATCGTATACGCGGCGCTATTTTGTGGCCGTGATTTTGCCAGACGTGCAAACGTAGACGCGCAGACGTAGAAGTGCCAGATTACGAGCCAAAAGACATTGTGTGAACCCTCCCGTCTCAGCACACAGTACCACATGGGGGAGGATTAGATACGCGCATCTGCACACAGTACCACATGCCGTAGGATTAGATACACGCGTCTGCACACAGTACCACATGCCAGAGGATTGGATACGCGCATCTGCACACAGTTCCACACAGCATAGGATTAGATACGTGCGTCTGCACACAGTTCCTCACTGCAGAATATTAGATACGCATGTCTACACACCATAGGATTAGATACACGCGTCTGCACACAGTACCACATGCCGGAGGATTAGATATGCGCGTCTGCACACAGTTTCACACGCCAGAGGATTAGATACGCGCATCTGCACACAGTTCTACACGCCAGAGGATTAGATACACGCCACTGCGTTTACACACAGTACTACATGGGAGAGGATTAGATATGCGCATCTGCACACAGTTCCACACGCTGAAGGATTAGATACGCACCTCTTCACACAATACCACACATGGAGGATTAGATACGTGCCTCAGCACACAGTACCATACGCTGGAGGATTAGATAGACGGCTCTGCACAGAGCACCACACATTAGAGTTTTACTCCAGGTTTCCATAGCAACCCAGTCATTTTTCTTCACTGCTGTATGTCAGCTTTAAAGAAGCAGGGCACTCTGTATGACACTGTTACACAAAGTCACATTCATACAGCTTTACTCCAGGTATCCATAACAACTGATCACAGGTTTTTCACTGATATCCAAAATGAGATACACATAATCACATGACGCTTATGGACATACACACAAACAACATACAAAATACACCAGTACAAAATTGGACAATTCTTATGGGGCCACTACACAAACAAAAAATGTAATATACCCGTGCGAAGACGGGTCCTCCTGCTAGTACAATATAATATGCATACTACCCACACTTATCAAAGTAACAGTAGCATATACACTACTGAAGCGAGAGTTCCAGAGTGAATATTGCTGTGGCAGATGTGAGCATGTAGCCCATCTGGAAGCTAGAATTAGAGATCTGGAGCAGAATATAACACTGAGGGTGATTGACAATCTTGAGTGGAGTATGTTGCTCATTAAGCAAGCAGTCAGTAGATTAGAGATAGAGATTGGAAAGCTGCAGAGATATAAGGAAAACCAGGTTAGAAAATGGGTAAATATAGAGAGAAGGGGATGGAAGAGGGTTCAGGAAACTTCAAAAGATTTAATTAGTCCTAAAATTAACACTTTCATAAGGGGTTAAAGGAGAAATTCAGTATGTTATTCAATTTCTCTGAAGCATGGAAATACTCCACATGTGGATGTAAACTTGTTTGGCCACACAGTAGCATGTGGAAGGAAAGGTACGCCACTGGATGTCTGAAAAGCAGGTTTTGCTGGAACAGTTTTCAGGTCCTATGTCTCATTTGCAGAGCCTCTAGAGTAGAAAAACAATGGAACCCCCCTACAAAATAAAACAAACTCATTTTGTTAACTATACTCCTCAAGGGGATATTAAAAATGAATATAGAAAGAAAACCTCCAAAAAGTGACCCCCCCTGTCTTGGAAACTACACCCCTCACAGAACATACCATGTTTTACAGATATTAATATTGGAAATTGAAAAGTGTGTGTGTGTCTATATAGATATAGATAGTTAAATAAGGTGGTTACACAACTTCTCCTGAACACAGCAATACCCTATATGTGGTTATAAACTGCTGTATGGTTACACAGTGGGGCTTGGGATAAAATAAGCGCTATTTGGATTTTGATGGGAAGATTTTACTGGAATAGTTTAAAGAGGACCTTTCATCACTTTTGGGCACATGCAGTGTTATATACTGCTGGAAAGTTGACAGTGCGCTGAGTTCAGCGCACTGTCGGCTTTCCCGATCCGTGCCCGGTGTAAAGCGCTATCGGTCCCGGGACCGTAGGGCTTTACAGTCAGAAGGGCGTTTCTGACCATTAGCCAGAGACGTCCTTCTGCCTCGCGGCGCCAATCGCGCTGTACTGTGGAGCGGGGAGGAACTCCCCCCTCCCGCTCCTGATAATACTCGTCTATGGACGAGCTGTGTGAGCAGAGGGAGGGGGCGTTCCTCCCGGCTCCACAGCACAGCGCGATTGGCGCCGCGAGGCAGAAGGACGTCTCTGGCTAATGGTCAGAAACGCCCTTCTGACTGTAGAGCCCTACGGTCCCGGGACCAATAGCGCTTTACACCGGGCACGGATCGGGAAAGCCGACAGTGCGCTGAACTCAGCGCACTGTCGGCTTTCTGGCAGTGTATAACACTGCATGTGCCCAAAAGTGATGAAAGGTCCTCTTTAAGTGCCTTGTCGTATTTGCAGAGCCCCTAAAGTACCACTGCAATGGGGGAAGAGGGGAGGGAGACATGTTTACTCATCCAAAAAATCAATCTAAATCTGTGCTCCTAAACATCTTCACACTGCTCTGTCCAAACTGTAGTTTATGTCCAGGGGTGAACCTTCCCCTTTCGCCGCCCGAGCTAACTGCAGAAAGCCGCCAACCCCCCCTGCCGGGAGGAGGGGGCGGATCGGGGGCGTGGCCGGGCGGATTGGGGGCGTGGCCGGGTGGATCGGGGCGTGGCCGAGTGAAGGGGCGGGGTTTAGCCCCATTCGCCGGCAGAGAGTAGGCCCGGAGACTGCCTGCTCTCTGCCTGAGCGTGAGGGGAGGCTGCCGGAGCAGCGCTGCTCCAGTGGCCTCCCCAAACCACCGCTTGGTGATAAGCCAGTCCAGGACAGCTTGTCCTGGCCTGGCTTAGGTTAGCAAAAATGCCGCCCTCCCTGAGGCTCTGGCATAGTGCCGCCTGAAGCGCTCACTTCAGGTCGCCTCATGGGAGGTGCGGCACTGTTTATGTCCACATGTCTGTCACTGTTGTACTCAGGATAACATATGTAAGGTTCCATTTCCACGGAGTAACGCGCTGCTCATTTAGACACATAAACACGTGTCTGAGCGAGGCACTTCAAAACAGATCCCATTGATTTCAATGGGTGCCGGCTTACGCATGCTACACATTGAAATCAATGGGAGGCTTTATAACCCACTGATTTCAATGGGTAGCGCACATAAGCCGGCACCCATTGAAGTCAATGGGATCTGTTTTGAAGCGCCTCGCTCAGACACGTGTTTATGTGTCTAAATGAGCGGCGCGTTACTCCATGAGAACGGAGCCTAACACTGCCATATGTGAGTATGACCTGCTGTTTGGGCATAGAAGCGCTGTTTTGTTTTTTGTAGCACAGTTTGGTTTTTGGATGTTGTGCTACTTTTGCAGAGCCACTTAATTGCCAGTAAAGTGGAATCTGTAGACCATGACCCCATTTGGAAACTGCACACCTGAAGGGATTTATCAAGCTGTGTAGGGAGTGTTTTTAGCCCGAGTGTTGCATTAACTTAATTTCCCGAAACTAATGCGCGGCTGATTATAAATAGAGATGAGCGAACACTAAAATGTTCGAGGTTCGAAATCCGATTCGAACAGCCGCTCACTGTTCGAACGGGTTTCGAACCCCATTATAGTCTATGGGGAACATATACTCGTTAAGGGGGAAACCCAAATCCGTCTCAGGAGGGTCACCAAGTCCACTATGACACCACAGGAAATTATGCCAACACCTCTGGAATGACACTGGGACAGCAGGGGACCAGTGTCATTCCAAAGACCCTCTATTACCCCAACATCACAGCCTAACAACTACACACTTTCCACATTCAAAAAAACCTCTATCAAAGTGGGAAAATACCTGGAAACCTTCTTTACTCCCCAAATGGATGGACACAAACCCCAATTTAAGCTCAACAAACATTAACAACCACCCCTTTAAATCACGTTCCCCATGACAACCACAGATGGAATAGGCAATGGGAAATCCTTCAGTCCCCACCCTCAACTGTCATTGTGGATGTGTGTGTGTGTGTGTGTGTGTGTGATGTGGTAAGACCTTCCAAAATTCACTTTTCTAGCCCTTAACATAAGCCCTTCCAAACAAAGTTACAGGACCTTAAGCTGAGCTACCAGCAGAGATTGAGGCCCTTGGCATGAGTAGAGCCTTGCACCCACAGTGGTTTTGGCCCTTGGAGTGAGTAGAGCCTTCAAAATACAGTGCTTTTGGCCCTTGGAGTGAGTAAAGCCTTGCACCAGCAGAGTGTTAGCCCCTTTAAAACTCTTTGCCCCTAAAACGGTGGTTCTAGAACCATCACTCTTATTGTGTTGGATTGATGCAGTGGATTGGACTGAGGACCCAGACATTGACCTTGATTTTGACTGTCAAATTGATAACATTTTTGGCATCAAGTCCTTCTATTTAGAGGGCCGCAAAGGTGGAGAATTGGCTGCAACCTCTACTACCGGTAATGGTCCTCTAATATGGGACTCTACATTATCTCTACAGGGTTCTGATCAGGTAGTTCAAACAACATGCTCCAGTTCTTTAGCTGTAGATCAGAAACCACTTTCCCTTCCGACACCAGATTTAACAAAGCTTCTTCTTCTTCTTCATCATCATCATCATCATCATCATCATCATCATCATCATCATCATCATCATCATCATCCTGCTGAGATGGAGCCACTAAAGGAAACCTTGCCTTCCAAGGTATGTCCTGGAGCTGCGACTGAGCCAAATGTAAACACAGAGTCCTTTGGAACTGAACAAAATTCAAAGTGTCAAAAGACTTTAGAGACTGTTGAAAGTAATGGGATCCAGAATGAGGAGTTCATCACAAAGCTGACAGACCCAACTCCAAATGCTGCAGCACAAGCAACCAGCAGTCAGACTAAGATTGTCTGTTCAAGCAAGACACAAGATTCTTTGGAACCAGAACAGGAAAAGCCAGTGATTGCCATTGCAGCAGTGCCTAGGCCATCTGTCAGAGCAGTTCATTCAGAGATTGAATTGGAGAAAAATAAGGACATTTAATAAGGGCACATGTTGAGTAGAGTGTCAGAGACCCTTGATGGAGTACCATCTCCAAAACCCAAGGGTTCCTCAGAGTCAGCTCCCGCAGTTTCTGCCCCATGAGTTTCCATGGGTGGCAGACTTATGTGAAATCCTATCCCATCCATTCCAATGGACACGAAACATTAGCATGCGCTCATCACAACTCCGGATATGGTAGCTGCGTTAAGCAGGGTGCAGGGTACACCACAAACCAGGCCCGAGCACCAGCAACAGGTGTTAGAAATACTGCAGCATCCGCCATTTCCTTCCAATTTTGGGGTTGTGGACCCGCCACCGACGTTTCTGGACCTCAGTGAGGATGATGAGACACAGTTGCCATCAGGGCAAGCTGTGGTCATGTGCGGTTTGCAGTAAGAGGACAGTGCGCAATTGGAAGAGGAGTTGGTGGACCACGAGGCCACCGACCCCACATGGACAGGGGTGATGTCTAGGGGTGAAAGCAGTGTAGATGTGGAGGGAAGCTAAATCAACAAAAAAGGTGGGTAGAAGCAGAGGCATAAACTGGGGTGATGTATGTATGATGTATGTATGTATGTATAAATGTATGTATCCCCAAATAATTTGGGGAATTAACACTGACAACCCAGGTGAATATGCCAATACCCAGAAATTTTAAATGTATGTATGCCCAAATAATTTGGGGAATTAACACTGACAACCCAGGTGAATATGCCAATACCCAGAAATTTTAAATGTATGTATCCCCAAATAATTTGGGGAATTAACACTGACAACCCTGCTGTCTATTGACAGTGGAGACCTCATAGCTTTGCCCAGAGACCATCCTGTGTGGTGTCAAGGCATACAATCGATATGACAGCCTGTCAAAGCGATCACATCGTATGATGCATGAGCAGAATATGCTCCTCTGCTCCAGTGCGCTTCCCTCCATTCCCCCTTGCACACAGCTCTAAGGTCTCCACTGTCAATAGACAGCGGGGACCTCAGAGCTTTGCCCAGAGCCCAGCCTGTGTGGTTTATGGGCGTGTGATCGCTGTGACAGCCAGTGATTGGCTGAACGCTGATCTCCCTGATCTATCAGAGAGGGAGCTCGGGAACTTCTGCCTCCACCCCCAGAAAGTACTCCATGGTCATAACTGTCAAAAGACAGTTATGATCACGGAGTTTTGCCCAGAGACCACCCTGATTGGGCATAGTAGTCTCTGGGGCATTTAAAGAGGACCTTTCACCATTTTGCCCACAGGCAGTTCTATATACTGCCGGAAAGCTGACAGTGCGCTCAGAGTTCAGCGCACTGTCGGCATTCCCGATCTGGGCCCAGTGTGAAGAGCTTACGGTCCCGGTACCGTAGCTCTTCTATGGTGAGAAGGGCGTTTCTGACAGTTAGCCAGAGACGTCCTTCTTCACAGCACAGCCAATCGCGCTGTGCTGTGAGAACCGGGAGGAACGCCCCCTCCCTCTGCTCGCAGTACTCGTCCATAGACGAGCATTGTCAGGGAGGGAGGGGGGAGTTCCTCCCCGCTCCACAGTACAGCGCGATTGGCTGTGCTGTGAAGAAGGACGTCTCTGGCTAACTGTCAGAAACGCCCTTCTGACCATAGAAGAGCTACGGTACCGGGACCGTAAGCTTTTCACACCGGGTCCAGATCGGGAAAGCCGACAGTGTGCCATGAGTAAGGGACGGATGTCCCGAAACGCGTAGGCTTGTCTGTCTTCAACCATACATGCATACTTGGAATTGACCATGTAAGTTTTTCTACATCTTTTTTCCTATGTCTGGTACCTATTTTTTATATTTTTCCAATAAAAGTCAAGTTTTACTATAGACCTCTTGTGCTGAAGGAATATTTTTCTACTGGGTTCTTGCATTGTTCCACCCCAGCCGGGGGTGTATTTTTTCGTGCACTCTTGGTCTAGCTGATTCTCTTCAAGATTTATGGTGAGCTGTGGACTGTGTTTTTTCTTGTGCATATGTGACCAATATATACCAATCCTGCATGTCATCTTCTCACATACCCTCCCCTTTTGTCATCAAAAAGTGTCTTCCCCTATGGGTTTGAACAAACAATGATCCCTAGATGGGGCATCTGCACTCCCCTGTAACTTTCCAGACCTGTGTTCAACAGAGAATTAAAAATTTTGTAGAGTCAGAAAACACCTATTAACTCGTTTCTCTCCTTGGCCTGGCACATCCATGTGAGAGGGGAGTGATCTGTAACCAGCTTGAAGTGTTGGCCTAGCAAATAGTATCTCTAAGTATCTAGGGTCCACTTAATGGCCAAGCACTCCCCCTCCACAATACTATTTTTCTCGGGGAGAGGGGTGGGTTGGGGTAGGGTGTAAGTTTTCTGCTCAAGTAGATGACTGGATGTTCTTCACCCCCAACCACCTTTAACAGCACTGCACCTAATGCCACATCAGAGGTGTCAGTCTGAACTATGAACTCCTTGGCAAAGTCAGGCATAATCCAAACTGGCTGTTTAGAGGACTGCTGAAATGTTCCCTCAGCCTCCTTACTCTACATGATCATGACCAATTTGTTTCCCTTGGTAAGGTCTGTCAATGGAACTGCAGTGTCTGCAAAATTTGGTATAAGCCTGTGATGGTACCCAATAATCCATTTATTTAAAAACTAAAAAGCAAGTTTTGTTTTTTTTAAGTGACGGGGACAATTTTGGATTGCTTCTATCTTTATTAACCTGGGGCTTTTTTACTTCTCTTCCTATTATGTACTTCAGATTCAAAATCCAAAGCACCCCAGTCTAGCCCTTTTAGTGAGTGGTACTTCCAGTACCCTTTAGTTAGGGCAAGGGTAGAGAAGAACTACCTAGCATGACCCAAACTCTCGATTAACTCATCGACTTTAGGCATTGGTTATGCATCAAACGCTAACACTTCTTTTAACTCAGGGGTAGGGAACCTTTGGCTCTCCAGCTGCTGTGAAACTACAACTCCCAGCATGCTCCATTCACTTCCATGGGAGTTCCCAGAACAGCAGAGCCAGTATGCATGCTGGGAGTTGTAGTTTTGCAACAGCTGGAGAGCCGTACGTTCTCTACCCCTGTTTTAACTTATGGAAGTTGTTACAGAACCTGATGTTGGTCGGATCTGCTATATGTACTGAGTCCTACCATCCAGGACTCAGGAAATGTGGTTATCACCGCAACCTTTTTTGTTTTCTTATCTCTAACTCTCCTGATGAGCCTTGCAAAACGCGTAGAGAGTGTTTAAATAGGGCTTATAATGCCATTAGCTCAGTCTACTTCAGTTTACTTGTGTGCTAACAATTAGCTTGTAATAGTGTAAGCGCAGCCTGTTATATCCGACCTATTAGAGGCAGTCTGCTGTATCTGCACTTATTTAGACAAGAGGGTTACTATTGTTTTATCAAGTGACTATATCTGTTTAGACACCATTCTAACAAATAGTGACAGGAGCAATGACATTAGCCCTTGGAGATATAGGGGGGAATTGGTCATACGGGTGGGTGTATACCACACCGCGCTGCTAATTATTTTGAACCATTGCTGGTGGGGTGGGTTTCCCCGACTCTGGCCACCCCCCTTGCCCTATCCACAAAAGGATACAAGTGTGCAATACTTGTTGTTAACACTGTAACACAATAGCAGTGACGAGACACACAGAAATTTCGTTTTTAATCATATTTATTAAAAGCTACGTTTTATTTTCACTTGAGTATACCCCTGTGCTGAAAAACTATTGATTTTGGATATACTAGCCCTTGGATACAAGAACCTGATGGGACCATCTTTTTGACCTTCTCAGTTGTGACTTGTCTGAGCTTCAAGTACCCGATATGGTTTCAGATCTGTCATGGCTCTGACAGTCATGTTCTTTCACCATTGTTCATACAGGAATTCAGAAAACACATGGTGATACACGCCCCAATGTGCTCCAATTATTAATATTTAGACCATAAACTTATAAATAAATAAACAAACTACATATCTCTTTTGGATAAATGTCAATCCTACTATTATAAATGTGAAAGTTTGTGTGTTTATGTGTTTGTTCCTCAATCACGCAAAAACGGCCAAACGGATTTGTATGAAATTTGGCACATAGATAGAGTGTAACCACGATTAAAATATAGGCTATTTTTTATCCCGATAAATGACATGGCTACACTACTGGTATGAATTTATGTTCAAATACTATATTACACTGCTCTTATCTCAGCTTCTGAGAAAGCTAGGGCTGTTATCTCTCTGTGTAAACACATGCCCTCAGTGGTGTGTGTTCCTGCATTTGCATATTATCTGATCTGCTCCAGGCACTGATGACAAACTGACATGGGCAATCACCTTTAATCCAAATTGGCAGTTTTCCAATTTTCAACATGCTTGGAAAAAGAAAATCTAATTTGTCGCAAACAACGAGAGTTATGAAGGAAGTCAGAAGTCACAGAGTTTTCCTCAAGCGGAGCCGAAACGCTGGAGCAGGCGTATCATCAACACCAACAACACACTCATTATATGACGTTTCAGTGAGGTGCTGAGATGCCAGAACAATCACAGGCACCGTGCAAGAAACAAGTTCAGCGCAGGCCAGCTTGAGAGCTGCCAAAACGCCGGAGCATGCGGATCATCAATGCCAACAACATGCACATTATATGGCATCCCAGCGAGCTGCTGACATGCCGGAACAATCACAGGCACAGCGCGAGGAATGAGTTCAGCAGCAGGCCAGCTTGACAGCTGTCAAAACGCCGGAGTAGGCGGATCATCAACACCAACAACATGCTATTATATGGCGTCCCAGCGAGCTGCTGAGATGCTGGAACAATCACAGGCACAGTGTGAGGAACAAGGTCAGCAGCACGACAGCTTGCGAGCTGCCAAAATGCCGGAGCAGGCAAACCATCGAAGGCAGCAATTTGCTGAATATAGGCGGATCATCCACGCCAACAACCCGCAGACGAAGTCGCAGGCAGAGGCTTGTCTATAATAATCAATAAATAATTACAACCATTAACCAAAAGTCAATTAAACTAGTCCTCTCAGCATTAACTGGGAGATTAAATGTCCCCACTAATAAAGCATTGCGACAATAAATTATGATTTCCAAAAAAGAGGGTGGGCGGGTGATAGCTGCTTCACTTTCATTGTTTCTTAATACAAATTCATTTGTCTCTGGATCTGTTTTCTAGATGGGCACCTCAGGTGCAGTTTTTCTAGGCATGCTTACCACTTCATTAGTAACCTTGCTAGGGATACTTGCTGATGTCAATGACTCTGTCCGTCCATGGTTTTAGTAAATTTATTTGGTATATTTGTGTTGGGCTTTCTTTTGCCTGGCTGGTACAGCTTATAGATTACTTCACCCATCCTTTCGGGGCTTTCAGACCAATTAACTCCTTTTATGTCCAAAGTAATGAAAGATGTGTAAGATCCTGAACATTAAATACATACAACTTCTGTGCATCAGCCCCAGATAGATGGCCTGGTTGAGAGGTTCAATAAAACTCTTAAAGAGGACCTTTCATCAGACTGGGAACAGGCAGTTCTATATACTGCTGAAAATCCGACAGTTCGCTGAATTCAGTGCATGATCGGCTTTCCCGATCTGTGCCCCGGGTGAAGCATTATCGGTCTCGGTACCGTATCTCTATAGATATGTCTGTCCAGGAGAACATATGAAAAAGGTCCTTGGCAGTTAACTTAGTTGAACTATGTCTAAAGGGCACAGTCTCAGGTTATGCTGCACAGGACCCTAACACCACTAGAATATACTGATGGCCTCTAGCATTTGACAGAACCTACTAGATTCATGGCCACTCTTTCAAATGGTACCTCTATATTGGGTAGAGGTACCAAAGGACTTCTGAAGCACTACACAGGAGCGGATAGTTGACACTCTGTGCAGGAATTACAATATTCCTGAACTCTTATCAATTCCAGACCAATAGAAACACTATAGAATGCGCTCTTTGTCTTTGTGTACTTCAGGTGTTCTAACACATACATATATGCAAAATCTAAATCTTTGATCTGGCTGGGAAACCACTATTTGTTCAACACTTTAATCCTGTATTTTATTTACCCTATAAAGTAGTTCATGGCCCTATAGATAAACTCCTTGTCAGCCCTGGATATTGTGGTTCACCATTTATTACTTTTATATTTTCTCTGGCACAAGACTAATTAGAATCTCTAATTTGAACAGTCCAAAATTGTCATGTGACACCTCCAACTCAAAGATCTCTAATTCCCTCCTGACCTTCAGCATCACCAGTTTATACAGACAGTAATAAGAGTTTTCCCCCATCTTGGGTCACCCCTACAGCTGGTACTTCCTTGTGAGGATCAACAAGTTCGGGGTAGTCAGGGGCCGTGGTCCAGCTGCCATGGCATTCTCTTGTAACTCACAATTTTGGCCAGTTGCCATTCCAGCAACACCTTTGGAATACAATATCTATATTGGCTCAATATAGTTTCTGTATATACTGGCCAATGGATTTTTTTTCTAAATTTGGTAGCTCTTGGGGATGAAAATACCTCTTTTTATTTAAGCATATATAAACCTTTTCTATAAGTTCTGATTTGAAAAATGTATTCATTCACATGCAGATCTATGTGTTACCACTAGATGTCACTACAGGTTAACAAATCTGTTCTAACATATGTAGATTCACTGCATTCTGCCACAAGATGTCACTAAATATGAAAAAAAACAAAAAAACTTTGTAAGTCTTCAGTAGGTGATACCTTTTTTAATGGCTAACTCATAATGATGACAGAATATGACGTTTCGAAGCTTCCTCTGAGCTTCTTCTTCAGATATAACTAAAAACACTTTCTAGAGGCTGCATATTTATGACTGGACACAGGGTTAGGATTAAAGGAGGGAGGGGGGAAGAGGCTTATTACTATATACTTATAACAACAAACAATCAATTGCCAGATCCCAGGTTATCTTAATGGCTGTCTTAATGATTTGTATAAGAAGACATAAACCCACGTGAGATGTTAATTCCATTGTCCAGCGTCTGGAATAGGGTCATGGCCTTGTACTCATAAATCAGTCGCTGTTTCCTTGATTTAAAGTTCCCTTTTAAGATCAAGATTTTCATGTCATTGATGATGTTGTGGTCTTCCTGGCAGAAGTGTCTTGGCAGTGTTTTGACTTAAAAAGTTTTTTTGTTTTTTTTCATATTTCATAACCACTGGCTAACACGGTACCAAAACAAACATTTTCCTTTTACCAAGATGTCACTAGGGAGACAAAAGAACCTTCATTTTCATAGAATAGTTTCAGATCTCTTTATCCAATGGCTGTAAGGTTTGGAGATTGTACATGCAACGTATTTCTCTCCTCATCGTGACCTCATATCGATTATATGCTGATCCAGGTTATGGTGACCTTGTTTTGAAATGGTTCTATATGAATACAATCTCATAGATTGTAAGCCCTCGCGGGCAGGGCCCTCTACCCCACTGTGCCAGTCGGTCACTGTTAGTACTATATCTACCTGTATATTTTGTGTACTGTAGCCAAACCCCCAAATGTAAAGCACCATGGAATTAACGGTGCTATATAAATAAATAATAATAGTAATGAATGAAATAAACAGCAATACCTTTGAAATATTCACTTGATGTTTGTTTACATGGCAATGGAGCAGCTGTGAGGTCCTTCCCAAATATTGTAATTTACTACTCTAGTATTATACCAGATAAATTACAAAATTACTGACAATTCATCTTAATATTTAATGTTTTGTCCAGTGGCGTAACTAGGAATGGCGGGGCCCCGTGGCAAACTTTTGACATGGGCCCCCCCATCCCAACTGACGCCGAAGACCTCGACCGACCCCCTCCTCCACACTCTATTATGTCCCTTAGTAAGCCCTGCACACAGTATTATGTCCCTTACTGGCCCCTGCACACAGTATTATCCCCCATAGTGACCCCTGCACACAGTATTATCCCCCATAGTGGCCCCTGCACACAGTATTATGTCCCTTACTGGCCCCTGCACACAGTATTAACCCCAATAGTGGTCCCTGCACACAGTGTTATCCCCAATAGTGTCCCCTGCACACAGTATTATCCCCAATAGTGTCTCCTGCACACAGTATTATATCCCATAGTGGACCCTGCACACAGTATTATCCCCAATAGTGTCCCCTGCACACAGTATTATCCCCAATAGTGTCCCCTGCACACAGTATTATCCCCAATAGTGGCCCCTGCACACAGTATTATCCCCAATAGTGTCCCCTGCACACAGTATTAACCCCAATAGTGTCCCCTCCACACAGTATTAACCCCAATAGTGTCCCCTGCACACAGTATTAACCCCAATAGTGGCCCCTGCACACAGTATTAACCCCAATAGTGGCCCCTGCACACAGTATTAACCCCGATAGTGGCTCTGCACACAGTATTAACCCCAATAGTGGCCCCTGCACACAGTATTATCCCCCATAGTGTCCCCTGCACACAGTATTTTGCTCCATAGTGGCCCCTGCACACAGTATTATCCCCTATAGTGGCCCCTGCACACAGTATTAACCCCAATAGTGGCCCCTGCACACAGTATTATGTACCATAGTGGCCCCTGCACACAGTATTATGCTCCATAGTGGCCCCTGCACACAGTATTATCCCCTATAGTGGCCCCTGCACACAGTATTATCCCCTATAGTGGCCCCTGCACACAGTATTATCCCCAATAGTGGCCCCTGAATACAGTATTAACCCCAATAGTGGCCCCTGCACACAGTATTAACCCCAATAGTGTCCCCTGCACACAGTATTAACCCCAATAGTGGCCCCTGCACACAGTATTATCCTCAATAGTGGCCCCTACACACAGTATTAACCCCAATAGTGGCCCCTGCACACAGTATTAACCCCAATAGTGGCCCCTGCACACAGTATTATCCCCCATAGTGGCCCCTGAACAAAGTAGACTGAGCGCATACGCTCACAGTAAAACCCCCCTGAAAGGGAAAGGGGGGGGGGTAAGCCCCTCCCACATACTAACAACCCAAAAACCTACTCCCTTAGAAATAAAACACAGAGACTAACATTTGGGTTAAGTGGGGGTCGGCCACAGCTTTATTATTGAAAATAGGCATGACAGCAGAAACCTGTTGCCCCAAGTAACAGGGGGAAGCGCGCCACAAGGAATGCCCAGGCACCGCATAGCGGTGTGCATGTCTGTTATATCCAGCGGTGGCGCGCCATATGCAGATGACGTAAGGGGGGACCAGGTCCTGCCGAACATGCCAGCTGTGACACCTACGGGAAGAAATAAATAAATAAATAACCAAAAACAAACAAATTACAAACAAAACCAAACAGCTTACAAAGCGAGAAAATCAACAAATGGAAAACAAACTCAAAAAACCCGAAAAGAAAAAAACACAAACAAAACCCAAGAAAGTGCAAAAACAAAAGGGGAGGGTGGGAGGGCAACTCTTCTTTCTTCGACGCTGGCGGGGATCCGAAAGGAAGTCCCCGCCCAGCGCCGAAGAATATAAAGGGGACGGAGCGTGGCCCCGCCCCCCCGCCCGCCGCGTCATCACGGCGAGCGTCAGAACGCCGGGAGGGGCAGCGGGAGGCAGGGGGAGAGGGGCGCATGCGCGAACCGCGCTCAGTCAAACTCCGGGCCGCTTATACAGCGTCCCGGACGTAATTATGCTCCATAGTGGCCCCTGCACACAATATTATCCCCTATAGTGGCCCCTGCACACA
Organism: Leptodactylus fuscus; assembly: GCF_031893055.1. Classification (NCBI taxonomy): domain Eukaryota; kingdom Metazoa; phylum Chordata; class Amphibia; order Anura; family Leptodactylidae; genus Leptodactylus; species Leptodactylus fuscus. The sequence continues at coordinate 181,885,428 of NC_134269.1, read as the reverse complement.
GTATTAACCCCAATAGTGGCCCCTGCACACAGTATTATCCCCCATAGTGGCCCCTGCACACAGTATTATGCTCCATAGTGGCCCCTGCACACAGTATTATCCCCTATAGTGGCCCCTGAACACAGTATTAACCCCAATAGTGGCCCCTGCACACAGTATTAACCCCTATAGTGGCCCCTGCACACAGTATTAACCCCAATAGTGGCCCCTGCACACAGTATTATCCTCAATAGTGGCCCCTGCACACAGTATTAACCCCGATAGTGGCCCCTGCACACAGTATTATCCCCTATAGTGGCCCCTGCACACAGTATTATCCTCAATAGTGGCCCCTGCACACAGTATTAACCCCAATAGTGGCCCCTGCACACAGTATTATCCCCTATAGTGGCCCCTGCACGTAGTATTATCCTCCATAGTGTCCCCTGCACACAGTATTATCCCCCATAGTGGTCCCTGCACACAGTATTATACCCCATAGTGGCCCCTGCACACAGTATTATGTCCCATAGCGGCCCCTGCACACAATATTATGCCCCATAGGGGCCCCTGCACACAGTATTATGTCCGATAGTGGCCCCTGCACACAGTATTATGTCCCATAGTGGCTCCTGCACACAGTATTATGTCCCATAGTAGCCCCTGCACACAGTATCATGTCCCATAGTAGCCCCTGCACACAGTATTATGTCCCATAGTGGCCCCTGCACACAGTATTATGCCCAATAGTGGCTCCTGCACACAGTATTATCCCCCATAGTGGCCCCTGCACAAAGTATTATGTACCATAGTGGCTCCTGCACACAGTATTATGCCCCATAGTGGCCCCTGCACACAGTATTATGTACCATAGTAGCCCCTGCACACAGTATTATGTCCCATAGTGGCCCCTGCACACAGTATTATGCCCAATAGTGGCCCCTGCACACAGTATTATCCCCCATAGTGGCCCCTGAACACAGTATTATGTCCCATAGTGGCTCCTGCACACAGTATTAACCCCAATAGTGGCCCCTGCACACAGTATTATCCCCTATAGTGGCCCCTGCATGTAGTATTATCCTCCATAGTGTCCCCTGCACACAGTATTATCCCCCATAGTGGTCCCTGCACACAGTATTATACCCCATAGTGGCCCCTGCACACAGTATTATGTCCCATAGCGGCCCCTGCACACAATATTATGCCCCATAGGGGCCCCTGCACACAGTATTATGTCCGATAGTGGCCCCTGCACACAGTATTATGTCCCATAGTGGCTCCTGCACACAGTATTATGTCCCATAGTAGCCCCTGCACACAGTATCATGTCCCATAGTAGCCCCTGCACACAGTATTATGTCCCATAGTGGCCCCTGCACACAGTATTATCTCCAATAGTGGCTCCTGCACACAGTATTATCCCCCATAGTGGCCCCTGCACAAAGTATTATGTACCATAGTGGCTCCTGCACACAGTATTATGCCCCATAGTGGCCCCTGCACACAGTATTATGTACCATAGTAGCCCCTGCACACAGTATTAAGTCCCATAGTGGCCCCTGCACACAGTATTATGCCCAATAGTGGCCCCTGCACACAGTATTATCCCCCATAGTGGCCCCTGAACACAGTATTATGTCCCATAGTGGCTCCTGCACACAGTATTATGCCCCATAGTGGCCCCTGCACACAGTATTATGTACCATAGTGGACCCTGCACACAGTATTATGTACCATAGTGGACCCTGCACACAGTATTATGTCCCATAGTGGCCCCTGCACACAGTATTATGTCCCATAGTGTCCCCTGCACACAGTATTATACCCCATAGTGGCCCCAGTACACAGTATAATGTCCCACGATGGCCCCTGCACACAGTCTTATGCCCCATAGTGGCCTCTGCACACAGTATTATATCCCATAGTGGCTCCTGCACACAGTATTATGTCCCATAGTGGCCCCTGCACACAGTATTATGTCCCATAGTGGCCCCTGCACTCAGTATTATGTCCCATAGTGGCCCCTGCACATAGTCTTATCCCCCATAGTGACCCCTGCACACAGTATTATCCCCCATAGTGGCCCCTGCACACAGTATTATCCCCCATAGTGACCCCTGCACACAGTATTATCCCCCATAGTGGCCCCTGCATACAGTATTGTGTCCCTTACTGGCCCCTGCACACAGAATTATGTCCCTTACTGGCCCCTGCACACAGTACTAACCCCAGTAGTGGTCCCTGCACACAGTATTATCCCCAATAGTGTCCCCTGCACACAGTATTATATCCCATAGTGGACCCTGCACACAGTATTATCCCCAATAGTGTCCCCTGCACACAGTATTATCCCCAATAGTGTCCCCTGCACACAGTATTATCCCCAATAGTGTCCCCTGCACACAGTAATATCCCCAATAGTATCCCCTGCACACAGTATTAACCCCAATAGTGTCCCCTGCACACGGTATTATCCCCAATAGTGGCCCCTGCACACAGTATTATCCCCAATAGTGTCCCCTGCACACAGTATTAACCCCAATAGTGTCCCCTCCACACAGCATTAACCCCAATAGTGTCCCCTGCACACAGTATTAACCCCAATAGTGTCCCCTGCACACAGTATTAACCCCAATAGTGTCCCCTCCACACAGTATTAACCCCAATAGTGTCCCCTGCACACAGTATTAACCCCAATAGTGGCCCTGCACACAGTATTAACCCCAATAGTGTCCCCTGCACACAGTATTAACCCCAATAGTGGCCCCTGCACGTAGTATTATCCTCAATAGTGGCCCCTGCACACAGTATTATCCCCCATAGTGGTCCCTGCACACAGTATTATACCCCATAGTGGCCCCTGCACACAGTATTATCCCCTATAGTGGCTGCTGCACACAGTATTATCCCCAATAGTGGCCCCTGCACACAGTATTAACCCCAATAGTGGCCCCTGCACACAGTATTATCCTCAATAGTGGCCCCTGCACACAGTATTAACCCCAATAGTGGCCCCTGCACACAGTATTATCCCCTATAGTGGCCCCTGCACGTAGTATTATCCTCCATAGTGTCCCCTGCACACAGTATTATCCCCCATAGTGGTCCCTGCACACAGTATTATACCCCATAGTGGCCCCTGCACACAGTATTATGTCCCATAGCGGCCCCTGCACACAGTATTATCCCCAATAGTGTCCCCTGCACACAGTAATATCCCCAATAGTATCCCCTGCACACAGTATTAACCCCAATAGTGTCCCCTGCACACGGTATTATCCCCAATAGTGGCCCCTGCACACAGTATTATCCCCAATAGTGTCCCCTGCACACAGTATTAACCCCAATAGTGTCCCCTCCACACAGCATTAACCCCAATAGTGTCCCCTGCACACAGTATTAACCCCAATAGTGTCCCCTGCACACAGTATTAACCCCAATAGTGTCCCCTCCACACAGTATTAACCCCAATAGTGTCCCCTGCACACAGTATTAACCCCAATAGTGGCCCCTGCACACAGTATTAACCCCAATAGTGTCCCCTGCACACAGTATTAACCCCAATAGTGGCCCCTGCACGTAGTATTATCCTCAATAGTGGCCCCTGCACACAGTATTATCCCCCATAGTGGTCCCTGCACACAGTATTATACCCCATAGTGGCCCCTGCACACAGTATTATCCCCTATAGTGGCTGCTGCACACAGTATTATCCCCAATAGTGGCCCCTGCACACAGTATTAACCCCAATAGTGGCCCCTGCACACAGTATTATCCTCAATAGTGGCCCCTGCACACAGTATTAACCCCAATAGTGGCCCCTGCACACAGTATTATCCCCTATAGTGGCCCCTGCACGTAGTATTATCCTCCATAGTGTCCCCTGCACACAGTATTATCCCCCATAGTGGTCCCTGCACACAGTATTATACCCCATAGTGGCCCCTGCACACAGTATTATGTCCCATAGCGGCCCCTGCACACAATATTATGCCCCATAGGGGCCCCTGCACACAGTATTATGTCCGATAGTGGCCCCTGCACACAGTATTATGTCCCATAGTGGCTCCTGCACACAGTATTATGTCCCATAGTAGCCCCTGCACACAGTATCATGTCCCATAGTAGCCCCTGCACACAGTATTATGTCCCATAGTGGCCCCTGCACACAGTATTATGCCCAATAGTGGCTCCTGCACACAGTATTATCCCCCATAGTGGCCCCTGCACAAAGTATTATGTACCATAGTGGCTCCTGCACACAGTATTATGCCCCATAGTGGCCCCTGCACACAGTATTATGTACCATAGTAGCCCCTGCACACAGTATTATGTCCCATAGTGGCCCCTACACACAGTATTATGCCCAATAGTGGCCCCTGCACACAGTATTATCCCCCATAGTGGCCCCTGAACACAGTATTATGTCCCATAGTGGCTCCTGCACACAGTATTAACCCCAATAGTGGCCCCTGCACACAGTATTATCCCCTATAGTGGCCCCTGCATGTAGTATTATCCTCCATAGTGTCCCCTGCACACAGTATTATCCCCCATAGTGGTCCCTGCACACAGTATTATACCCCATAGTGGCCCCTGCACACAGTATTATGTCCCATAGCGGCCCCTGCACACAATATTATGCCCCATAGGGGCCCCTGCACACAGTATTATGTCCGATAGTGGCCCCTGCACACAGTATTATGTCCCATAGTGGCTCCTGCACACAGTATTATGTCCCATAGTAGCCCCTGCACACAGTATTATGTCCCATAGTGGCCCCTGCACACAGTATTATCTCCAATAGTGGCTCCTGCACACAGTATTATCCCCCATAGTGGCCCCTGCACAAAGTATTATGTACCATAGTGGCTCCTGCACACAGTATTATGCCCCATAGTGGCCCCTGCACACAGTATTATGTACCATAGTAGCCCCTGCACACAGTATTATGTCCCATAGTGGCCCCTGCACACAGTATTATGCCCAATAGTGGCCCCTGCACACAGTATTATCCCCCATAGTGGCCCCTGAACACAGTATTATGTCCCATAGTGGCTCCTGCACACAGTATTATGCCCCATAGTGGCCCCTGCACACAGTATTATGTACCATAGTGGACCCTGCACACAGTATTATGTACCATAGTGGACCCTGCACACAGTATTATGTCCCATAGTGGCCCCTGCACACAGTATTATGTCCCATAGTGTCCCCTGCACACAGTATTATACCCCATAATGGCCCCAGTACACAGTATAATGTCCCACGATGGCCCCTGCACACAGTCTTATGCCCCATAGTGGCCTCTGCACACAGTATTATATCCCATAGTGGCTCCTGCACACAGTATTATGTCCCATAGTGGCCCCTGCACACAGTATTATGTCCCATAGTGGCCCCTGCACTCAGTATTATGTCCCATAGTGGCCCCTGCACATAGTCTTATCCCCCATAGTGACCCCTGCACACAGTATTATCCCCCATAGTGGCCCCTGCACACAGTATTATCCCCCATAGTGACCCCTGCACACAGTATTATCCCCCATAGTGGCCCCTGCATACAGTATTGTGTCCCTTACTGGCCCCTGCACACAGAATTATGTCCCTTACTGGCCCCTGCACACAGTACTAACCCCAGTAGTGGTCCCTGCTCACAGTATTATCCCCAATAGTGTCCCCTGCACACAGTATTATATCCCATAGTGGACCCTGCACACAGTATTATCCTCAATAGTGTCCCCTGCACACAGTATTATCCCCAATAGTGTCCCCTGCACACAGTATTATCCCCAATAGTGTCCCCTGCACACAGTAATATCCCCCATAGTGTCCCCTGCACACAGTATTATCCCCAATAGTGTCCCCTGCACACAGTATTATCCCCAATAGTATCCCCTGCACACAGTATTAACCCCAATAGTGTCCCCTGCACACAGTATTATCCCCAATAGTGTCCCCTGCACACGGTATTATCCCCAATAGTGGCCCCTGCACACAGTATTATCCCCAATAGTGTCCCCTGCACACAGTATTAACCCCAATAGTGTCCCCTCCACACAGCATTAACCCCAATAGTGTCCCCTGCACACAGTATTAACCCCAATAGTGTCCCCTGCACACAGTATTAACCCCAATAGTGTCCCCTCCACACAGTATTAACCCCAATAGTGTCCCCTGCACACAGTATTAACCCCAATAGTGGCCCCTGCACACAGTATTAACCCCAATAGTGTCCCCTGCACACAGTATTAACCCCAATAGTGGCCCCTGCACGTAGTATTATCCTCAATAGTGGCCCCTGCACACAGTATTATCCCCCATAGTGGTCCCTGCACACAGTATTATACCCCATAGTGGCCCCTGCACACAGTATTATCCCCTATAGTGGCTGCTGCACACAGTATTATCCCCAATAGTGGCCCCTGCACACAGTATTAACCCCAATAGTGGCCCCTGCACACAGTATTATCCTCAATAGTGGCCCCTGCACACAGTATTATCCCCTATAGTGGCTGCTGCACACAGTATTATCCTCAATAGTGGCCCCTGCACACAGTATTAACCCCAATAGTGGCCCCTGCACACAGTATTATCCCCTATAGTGGCCCCTGCACGTAGTATTATCCTCCATAGTGTCCCCTGCACACAGTATTATCCCCCATAGTGGTCCCTGCACACAGTATTATACCCCATAGTGGCCCCTGCACACAGTATTATGTCCCATAGCGGCCCCTGCACACAATATTATGCCCCATAGGGGCCCCTGCACACAGTATTATGTCCGATAGTGGCCCCTGCACACAGTATTATGTCCCATAGTGGCTCCTGCACACAGTATTATGTCCCATAGTAGCCCCTGCACACAGTATCATGTCCCATAGTAGCCCCTGCACACAGTATTATGTCCCATAGTGGCCCCTGCACACAGTATTATGCCCAATAGTGGCTCCTGCACACAGTATTATCCCCCATAGTGGCCCCTGCACAAAGTATTATGTACCATAGTGGCTCCTGCACACAGTATTATGCCCCATAGTGGCCCCTGCACACAGTATTATGTACCATAGTAGCCCCTGCACACAGTATTATGTCCCATAGTGGCCCCTGCACACAGTATTATGCCCAATAGTGGCCCCTGCACACAGTATTATCCCCCATAGTGGCCCCTGAACACAGTATTATGTCCCATAGTGGCTCCTGCACACAGTATTAACCCCAATAGTGGCCCCTGCACACAGTATTATCCCCTATAGTGGCCCCTGCATGTAGTATTATCCTCCATAGTGTCCCCTGCACACAGTATTATCCCCCATAGTGATCCCTGCACACAGTATTATACCCCATAGTGGCCCCTGCACACAGTATTATGTCCCATAGCGGCCCCTGCACACAATATTATGCCCCATAGGGGCCCCTGCACACAGTATTATGTCCGATAGTGGCCCCTGCACACAGTATTATGTCCCATAGTGGCTCCTGCACACAGTATTATGTCCCATAGTAGCCCCTGCACACAGTATCACGTCCCATAGTAGCCCCTGCACACAGTATTATGTCCCATAGTGGCCCCTGCACACAGTATTATCTCCAATAGTGGCTCCTGCACACAGTATTATCCCCCATAGTGGCCCCTGCACAAAGTATTATGTACCATAGTGGCTCCTGCACACAGTATTATGCCCCATAGTGGCCCCTGCACACAGTATTATGTACCATAGTAGCCCCTGCACACAGTATTATGTCCCATAGTGGCCCCTGCACACAGTATTATGCCCAATAGTGGCCCCTGCACACAGTATTATCCCCCATAGTGGCCCCTGAACACAGTATTATGTCCCATAGTGGCTCCTGCACACAGTATTATGCCCCATAGTGGCCCCTGCACACAGTATTATGTACCATAGTGGACCCTGCACACAGTATTATGTACCATAGTGGACCCTGCACACAGTATTATGTCCCATAGTGGCCCCTGCACACAGTATTATGTCCCATAGTGTCCCCTGCACACAGTATTATACCCCATAGTGGCCCCAGTACACAGTATAATGTCCCACGATGGCCCCTGCACACAGTCTTATGCCCCATAGTGGCCTCTGCACACAGTATTATATCCCATAGTGGCTCCTGCACACAGTATTATGTCCCATAGTGGCCCCTGCACACAGTATTATGTCCCATAGTGGCCCCTGCACTCAGTATTATGTCCCATAGTGGCCCCTGCACATAGTCTTATCCCCCATAGTGACCCCTGCACACAGTATTATCCCCCATAGTGGCCCCTGCACACAGTATTATCCCCCATAGTGACCCCTGCACACAGTATTATCCCCCATAGTGGCCCCTGCATACAGTATTGTGTCCCTTACTGGCCCCTGCACACAGAATTATGTCCCTTACTGGCCCCTGCACACAGTACTAACCCCAGTAGTGGTCCCTGCACACAGTATTATCCCCAATAGTGTCCCCTGCACACAGTATTATATCCCATAGTGGACCCTGCACACAGTATTATCCCCAATAGTGTCCCCTGCACACAGTATTATCCCCAATAGTGACCCTGCACACAGTATTATCCCCAATAGTGTCCCCTGCACACAGTAATATCCCCCATAGTGTCCCCTGCACACAGTATTATCCCCAATAGTGTCCCCTGCACACAGTATTATCCCCAATAGTATCCCCTGCACACAGTATTAACCCCAATAGTGTCCCCTGCACACAGTATTATCCCCAATAGTGTCCCCTGCACACGGTATTATCCCCAATAGTGGCCCCTGCACACAGTATTATCCCCAATAGTGTCCCCTGCACACAGTATTAACCCCAATAGTGTCCCCTCCACACAGCATTAACCCCAATAGTGTCCCCTGCACACAGTATTAACCCCAATAGTGGCCCCTGCACACAGTATTAACCCCAATAGTGTCCCCTGCACACAGTATTAACCCCAATAGTGGCCCCTGCACACAGTATTAACCCCAATAGTGTCCCCTCCACACAGTATTAACCCCAATAGTGTCCCCTGCACACAGTATTAACCCCAATAGTGGCCCCTGCATGTAGTATTATCCTCAATAGTGGCCCCTGCACACAGTATTATCCCCCATAGTGGTCCCTGCACACAGTATTATACCCCATAGTGGCCCCTGCACACAGTATTATCCCCTATAGTGGCTGCTGCACACAGTATTATCCCCAATAGTGGCCCCTGCACACAGTATTAACCCCAATAGTGGCCCCTGCACACAGTATTATCCTCAATAGTGGCCCCTGCACACAGTATTAACCCCAATAGTGGCCCCTGCACACAGTATTATCCCCTATAGTGGCCCCTGCACGTAGTATTATCCTCCATAGTGTCCCCTGCACACAGTATTATCCCCCATAGTGGTCCCTGCACACAGTATTATACCCCATAGTGGCCCCTGCACACAGTATTATGTCCCATAGCGGCCCCTGCACACAATATTATGCCCCATAGGGGCCCCTGCACACAGTATTATGTCCGATAGTGGCCCCTGCACACAGTATTATGTCCCATAGTGGCTCCTGCACACAGTATTATGTCCCATAGTAGCCCCTGCACACAGTATCATGTCCCATAGTAGCCCCTGCACACAGTATTATGTCCCATAGTGGCCCCTGCACACAGTATTATGCCCAATAGTGGCTCCTGCACACAGTATTATCCCCCATAGTGGCCCCTGCACAAAGTATTATGTACCATAGTGGCTCCTGCACACAGTATTATGCCCCATAGTGGCCCCTGCACACAGTATTATGTACCATAGTAGCCCCTGCACACAGTATTATGTCCCATAGTGGCCCCTGCACACAGTATTATGCCCAATACTGGCCCCTGCACACAGTATTATCCCCCATAGTGGCCCCTGAACACAGTATTATGTCCCATAGTGGCTCCTGCACACAGTATTAACCCCAATAGTGGCCCCTGCACACAGTATTATCCCCTATAGTGGCCCCTGCATGTAGTATTATCCTCCATAGTGTCCCCTGCACACAGTATTATCCCCCATAGTGGTCCCTGCACACAGTATTATACCCCATAGTGGCCCCTGCACACAGTATTATGTCCCATAGCGGCCCCTGCACACAATATTATGCCCCATAGGGGCCCCTGCACACAGTATTATGTCCGATAGTGGCCCCTGCACACAGTATTATGTCCCATAGTGGCTCCTGCACACAGTATTATGTCCCATAGTAGCCCCTGCACACAGTATCATGTCCCATAGTAGCCCCTGCACACAGTATTATGTCCCATAGTGGCCCCTGCACACAGTATTATCTCCAATAGTGGCTCCTGCACACAGTATTATCCCCCATAGTGGCCCCTGCACAAAGTATTATGTACCATAGTGGCTCCTGCACACAGTATTATGCCCCATAGTGGCCCCTGCACACAGTATTATGTACCATAGTAGCACCTGCACACAGTATTATGTCCCATAGTGCCCCCTGCACACAGTATTATGCCCAATAGTGGCCCCTGCACACAGTATTATCCCCCATAGTGGCCCCTGAACACAGTATTATGTTCCATAGTGGCTCCTGCACACAGTATTATGCCCCATAGTGGCCCCTGCACACAGTATTATGTACCATAGTGGACCCTGCACACAGTATTATGTACCATAGTGGACCCTGCACACAGTATTATGTCCCATAGTGGCCCCTGCACACAGTATTATGTCCCATAGTGTCCCCTGCACACAGTATTATACCCCATAGTGGCCCCAGTACACAGTATAATGTCCCACGATGGCCCCTGCACACAGTCTTATGCCCCATAGTGGCCTCTGCACACAGTATTATATCCCATAGTGGCTCCTGCACACAGTATTATGTCCCATAGTGGCCCCTGCACACAGTATTATGTCCCATAGTGGCCCCTGCACTCAGTATTATGTCCCATAGTGGCCCCTGCACATAGTCTTATCCCCCATAGTGACCCCTGCACACAGTATTATCCCCCATAGTGGCCCCTGCACACAGTATTATCCCCCATAGTGACCCCTGCACACAGTATTATCCCCCATAGTGGCCCCTGCATACAGTATTGTGTCCCTTACTGGCCCCTGCACACAGAATTATGTCCCTTACTGGCCCCTGCACACAGTACTAACCCCAGTAGTGGTCCCTGCACACAGTATTATCCCCAATAGTGTCCCCTGCACACAGTATTATATCCCATAGTGGACCCTGCACACAGTATTATCCCCAATAGTGTCCCCTGCACACAGTATTATCCCCAATAGTGTCCCCTGCACACAGTATTATCCCCAATAGTGTCCCCTGCACACAGTAATATCCCCCATAGTGTCCCCTGCACACAGTATTATCCCCAATAGTGTCCCCTGCACACAGTATTATCCCCAATAGTATCCCCTGCACACAGTATTAACCCCAATAGTGTCCCCTGCACACAGTATTATCCCCAATAGTGTCCCCTGCACACGGTATTATCCCCAATAGTGGCCCCTGCACACAGTATTATCCCCAATAGTGTCCCCTGCACACAGTATTAACCCCAATAGTGTCCCCTCCACACAGCATTAACCCCAATAGTGTCCCCTGCACACAGTTTTAACCCCAATAGTGTCCCCTGCACACAGTATTAACCCCAATAGTGTCCCCTCCACACAGTATTAACCCCAATAGTGTCCCCTGCACACAGTATTAACCCCAATAGTGGCCCCTGCACACAGTATTAACCCCAATAGTGTCCCCTGCACACAGTATTAACCCCAATAGTGGCCCCTGCACGTAGTATTATCCTCAATAGTGGCCCCTGCACACAGTATTATCCCCCATAGTGGTCCCTGCACACAGTATTATACCCCATAGTGGCCCCTGCACACAGTATTATCCCCTATAGTGGCTGCTGCACACAGTATTATCCCCAATAGTGGCCCCTGCACACAGTATTAACCCCAATAGTGGCCCCTGCACACAGTATTATCCTCAATAGTGGCCCCTGCACACAGTATTAACCCCAATAGTGGCCCCTGCACACAGTATTATCCATTAAAGTGGCCCCTGCACACAGTATTATCCTCAATAGTGGCCCCTGCACACAGTATTATCCCCCATAGTGGTCCCTGCACACAGTATTATCCCCCATAGTGGCCCCTGCACACAGTATTATGTCCCATAGCGGCCCCTGCACACAGTATTATGCCCCATAGGGGCCCCTGCACACAGTATTATGTCCGATAGTGGCCCCTGCACACAGTATTACATCCCATAGTGGCTCCTGCACACAGTATTATGTCCCATAGTAGCCCCTGCACACAGTATTATGTTCCATAGTGGCTCCTGCACACAGTATTATGTCCCATAGTAGCCCCTGCACACAGTATTATGTCCCATAGTAGCCCCTGCACACAGTATTATGTCCCATAGTGGCCCCTGCACACAGTATTATGCCCAATAGTGGCCCTGCACACAGTATTATCCCCCATAGTGGCCTCTGCACACAGTATTATGTACCATAGTGGCTCCTGCACACAGTATTATGCCCCATAGTGGCCCCTGCACACAGTATTATGTACCATAGTGACCCCTGCACACAGTATTATCCCCCATAGTGGCCCCTGCATACAGTATTGTGTCCCTTACTGGCCCCTGCACACAGAATTATGTCCCTTACTGGCCCCTGCACACAGTACTAACCCCAGTAGTGGTCCCTGCACACAGTATTATCCCCAATAGTGTCCCCTGCACACAGTATTATATCCCATAGTGGACCCTGCACACAGTATTATCCCCAATAGTGTCCCCTGCACACAGTATTATCCCCAATAGTGTCCCCTGCACACAGTATTATCCCCAATAGTGTCCCCTGCACACAGTAATATCCCCCATAGTGTCCCCTGCACACAGTATTATCCCCAATAGTGTCCCCTGCACACAGTATTATCCCCAATAGTATCCCCTGCACACAGTATTAACCCCAATAGTGTCCCCTGCACACAGTATTATCCCCAATAGTGTCCCCTGCACACGGTATTATCCCCAATAGTGGCCCCTGCACACAGTATTATCCCCAATAGTGTCCCCTGCACACAGTATTAACCCCAATAGTGTCCCCTCCACACAGCATTAACCCCAATAGTGTCCCCTGCACACAGTTTTAACCCCAATAGTGTCCCCTGCACACAGTATTAACCCCAATAGTGTCCCCTCCACACAGTATTAATCCCAATAGTGTCCCCTGCACACAGTATTAACCCCAATAGTGGCCCCTGCACACAGTATTAACCCCAATAGTGTCCCCTGCACACAGTATTAACCCCAATAGTGGCCCCTGCACGTAGTATTATCCTCAATAGTGGCCCCTGCACACAGTATTATCCCCCATAGTGGTCCCTGCACACAGTATTATACCCCATAGTGGCCCCTGCACACAGTATTATCCCCTATAGTGGCTGCTGCACACAGTATTATCCCCAATAGTGGCCCCTGCACACAGTATTAACCCCAATAGTGGCCCCTGCACACAGTATTATCCTCAATAGTGGCCCCTGCACACAGTATTAACCCCAATAGTGGCCCCTGCACACAGTATTATCCATTAAAGTGGCCCCTGCACACAGTATTATCCTCAATAGTGGCCCCTGCACACAGTATTATCCCCCATAGTGGTCCCTGCACACAGTATTATCCCCCATAGTGGCCCCTGCACACAGTATTATGTCCCATAGCGGCCCCTGCACACAGTATTATGCCCCATAGGGGCCCCTGCACACAGTATTATGTCCGATAGTGGCCCCTGCACACAGTATTACATCCCATAGTGGCTCCTGCACACAGTATTATGTCCCATAGTAGCCCCTGCACACAGTATTATGTTCCATAGTGGCTCCTGCACACAGTATTATGTCCCATAGTAGCCCCTGCACACAGTATTATGTCCCATAGTAGCCCCTGCACACAGTATTATGTCCCATAGTGGCCCCTGCACACAGTATTATGCCCAATAGTGGCCCTGCACACAGTATTATCCCCCATAGTGGCCTCTGCACACAGTATTATGTACCATAGTGGCTCCTGCACACAGTATTATGCCCCATAGTGGCCCCTGCACACAGTATTATGTACCATAGTAGCCCCTGCACACAGTATTATGTCCCATAGTGGCCCCTGCACACAGTATTATGCCCAATAGTGGCCCCTGCACACAGTATTATCCCCCATAGTGGCCCCTGAACACAGTATTATGTCCCATAGTGGCTCCTGCACACAGTATTATGCCCCATAGTGGCCCCTGCACACAGTATTATGTACCATAGTGGACCCTGCACACAGTATTATGTACCATAGTGGACCCTGCACACAGTATTATGTCCCATAGTGGCCCCTGCACACAGTATTATGTCCCATACTGTCCCCTGCACACAGTATTATACCCCATAGTGGCCCCAGTACACAGTATAATGTCCCACCATGGCCCCTGCACACAGTCTTATGCCCCATAGTGGCCCCTGCACACAGTATTATGTCCCATAGTGGCTCCTGCACACAGTATTATGCCCCATAGTGGCCCCTGCACACAGTATTATGTACCATAGTGGACCCTGCACACAGTATTATGTACCATAGTGGACCCTGCACACAGTATTATGTCCCATAGTGGCCCCTGCACACAGTATTATGTCCCATAGTGTCCCCTGCACACAGTATTATACACCATAGTGGCCCCAGTACACAGTATAATGTCCCACCATGGCCCCTGCACACAGTCTTATGCCCCATAGTGGCCCCTGCACACAGTATTATATCTCATAGTGGCTCCTGCACACAGTATTATCCTCCATAGTGGCCCCTGCACACAGTATTATATCCCATAGTGGCTCCTGCACTCAGTATTATGTCCCATAGTGGCCCCTGCACACACTATTATGCCCCATAGTGGCCCCTGCACACAGTATTATCCCCCATAGTGTCTGTCATGTGTATTACAGCTTAGTAACTCCATGTGCCTCTCAATAATAGCAGTTAACCCCATCATGTCCCTCACATTAACCCCCTGTGTGCCTCACATAAGAGTTACTGATATGTGAGACATATGGAGGTAAAAATTGTTACATTAAACAGTATTAAGGCACTTTATTAGTGCCTCCATATATGTCAAATATCAGTAACCCTAATATGGGGCACACGGGGGTGTCAGGGACATGATGGGGTTAATTGCTATTAATGTGAGACACATGGAGTTACTAACATTAAATTAATAACCCCAAATGCCTGACATTAATAGGAATAGTAACCCCCCTCCCCCCTCCAGAACGTACCTGGTGGATTTTACTTTCACTTTGTAGTCCGGAGCTTCCTCTTCTCCTTCTCTTCTTTGCAGGGTCCGGGCAGCAGTCTTATGCTGCACAGCGATTAGCTCCGCCTCCTGGGCTTTCCTCACTAGCAGGAGAAGAGGGACTCTGCCTCCTCTTGCTATTTGCAGGTCCCAAAGTACTAATAGTTGAGACTCGGGGCCCACCGGGCGATTCCCCGGTAACCCGGTGGGCCAGTCCGACCCTGGAGGGGACGTTCCTCCCTGCTCACACTGTACAGCGCTATAGGCGCTGCTGTGGAGGAGGACGTTCCTGACTGACTGTCAGAAACGCCATTCTGACTGTAAAGCGCTACGGTACCGGGACCGATAACGCTTTACCCGGGGCACAGATCGGGAAAGCCGACAGTGCACTGAATTCAGCCAACTGTCGGATTTTCAGCAGTATATAGAACTGCCTGTGCCATTCTGATGAAAGGTCCTCTTTAAGAGTTTTATTGAACCTCTCAACCAGGCCATCTATCTGGGGCTGATGCACAGAAGTCGTATGTATTTAATGTTCAGGATCATACACATCTTACATTACTTTGGACATAAAAGGAGTTCATTAGTCTGTCAGAATCTCTATAGATATGCCTGTCCAGGAGAACATATGAAAAAAGGTCCTTGGCAGTTAACTTAGTTGAACTATGTCTAAAGGGCACAGTCTCAGGTTATGCTACACAGGACCCTAACACCACTAGAATATACTGATGGCCTCTAGCATTTGACAGAACCTACTAGATTCATGGCCACTCTTTCAAATGGTACCTCTATAATTGGGTAGAGGTACCAAAGGACCACAGGAGCGGATAGTTGACACTCTGGGCAGGAGTTACAATATTCCTGAACTCTTATCAATTCCAGACCAATAGAAACACTATAGAATGCGCTCTTTGTCTTCGCGTACTTCAGGTGTTCTACCACATACATATATGCAAAATCTAAATCTTTGATCTGGCTGGGAAACCACTATTGGTTCAACACTTTAATCCTGTATTTTGTTTACCCTATACAGTAGTTCATGGCCCTATAGATAAACTCCTTGTCAGCCCTGGATATTGTGGTTCACCATTTATTACTTTTATATTTTCTCTGGCACAAGACTAATTAGAATCTCTAATTTGAACAGTCCAAAATTGTCATGTGACACCTCCAACTCAAAGATCTCTAATTCCCTCCTGACCTTCAGCATCACCAGTTTATACAGACAGTAATAAGAGTTTTCCCCCATCTTGGGTCACCCTTACAGCTCGTACTTCCTTGTCAGGATCAACAGGTTCGGGGTAGTCAGGAGGCCGTGGTCCAGCTGCCATGGCATTCTCTTGTAACCCACAATCTTGGCCGACACCAGCACCAGCGGTACATATCCCAGTTGCCATTCCAGCAACACCTTTGGAATATAATATCTATAGTGGCTCAATATAGTTTCTGTATATACTGGCCAATGGATTTTTTTTCTTGGGGATGAAAATACCTCTTTTTATTTAAGCATATATAAACCTTTTCTATAAGTTCTGATTTGAAAAATGTATTCATTCACATGCAGATCTATGTGTTACCACTAGATGTCACTACAGGTTAACAAATCTGTTCTAACATATGTAGATTCACTGCATTCTGCCACAAGATGTCACTAGGGAGACAAAAGAACCTTCATTTTCATAGAATAGTTTCAGATCTCTTTATCCAATGGCTGTAAGGTTTGGAGATTGTACATGCAACATATTTCTCTCCTCATCGTGACCTCATATCGATTATATGCTGATCCAGGTTATGGTGACCTTGTTTTGAAATGGTTCTATATGAATACAATCTCATAGATTGTAAGCCCTCGCGGGCAGGGCCCTCTACCCCACTGTGCCAGTCGGTCACTGTTAGTACTATATCTACCTGTATATTTTGTGTACTGTATCCAAACCCCCAAATGTAAAGCACCATGGAATTAACGGTGCTATATAAATAAATAATAATAGTAATGAATGAAATAAACAGCAATACCTTTGAAATATTCACTTGATGTTTGTTTACATGGCAATGGAGCAGCTGTGAGGTCCTTCCCAAATATTGTAATTTACTACTCTAGTATTATACCAGATAAATTACAAAATTACTGACAATTCATCTTAATATTTAATGTTTTGTCCAGTGGCGTAACTAGGAATGGCGGGGCCCCGTGGCAAACTTTTGACATGGGCCCCCCCATCCCAACTGACGCCGAAGACCTCGACCGACCCCCTCCTCCACACTCTATTATGTCCCTTAGTAAGCCCTGCACACAGTATTATGTCTCTTAGTGGCCCCTGCACACAGTATTATCCCCCATAGTGACCCCTGCACACAGTATTATCCCCCATAGTGGCCCCTGCATACAGTATTATGTCCCTTACTGGCCCCTGCACACAGTATTATGTCCCTTACTGGCCCCTGCACACAGTATTAATCCCCATAGTGGTCCCTGCACACAGTATTATTCCCAATAGTGTCCCCTGCACACAGTATTATCCCCAATAGTGTCCCCTGCACACAGTATTATCCCTAATAGTGTCCCCTGCACACAGTATTATCCCCAATAGTGTCCCCTGCACACAGTATTAACCCCAATAGTGTCCCCTCCACACAGTATTAACCCCAATAGTGTCCCCTCCACACAGTATTAACCCCAATAGTGTCCCCTGCACACAGTATTAACCCCAATAGTGTCCCCTCCACACAGTATTAACCCCAATAGTGGCCCCTGCACACAGTATTAACCCCAATAGTGGCCCCTGCACACAGTATTATCCTCAATAGTGGCCCCTGCACACAGTATTAACCCCAATAGTGGCCCCTGCACACAGTATTAACCCCAATAGTGGCCCCTGCACACAGTATTATCCCCAATAGTGTCCCCTGCACACAGTATTAACCCCAATAGTGGCCCCTGCACACAGTATTAACCCCTATAGTGGCCCCTGCACACAGTATTAACCCCAATAGTGGCCCCTGCACACAGTATTATCCTCAATAGTGGCCCCTGCACACAGTATTAACCCCAATAGTGGCCCCTGCACACAGTATTATCCCTTATAGTGGCCCCTGCACACAGTATTATCCTCAATAGTGGCCCCTGCACACAGTATTAACCCCAATAGTGGCCCCTGCACACAGTATTATCCCCTATAGTGGCCCCTGCACGTAGTATTATCCTCCATAGTGTCCCCTGCACACAGTATTATCTCCAATAGTGGCCCCTGCACACATTATTATACCCCATAGTGGACACCCATAAACAATTATTATACTCTGAGGTCTTTTCAGACCCCAGAGTAAAATAATCGGAGACCCCGGGGAATAAAAACATTAAAAAAAACACTGTTGCTTACCTGTCCCCGGCTCCTATGATGTTGACCGCCGCTCACGTCCTTCTTTAATGACGTCGGACGTCACATGACCCGGGAAGCAGGCCGGGTTCATGTGACGTCAGAGACGTCAGACAAAAGTAGGACGGAGGCCTGGCAGGATCGTGGAGAGGTAAGTAACAGTTTTTTATGTTTCTTACCTCTCCGATCCGCCGATCAGCCGATCATTATACTTGGGGGTCTGCAAAGACCCCCGAGTATAATGATAGTCTTTGTGGGGCCCGCGGTGTCACATACCGATGCCGGCCCAGCCAGGATCAGCAAGTGAATAGGGCCCGTAACGGCCTATTTAGAAAAAAAATGCAGCGGTAGCGGCTGTCACCGGGTCCCCTAATGGCCCGGGCCCTGTGGCAGCCGCCTCCGCTGCCTCTACGATAGTTACGCCACTGGTTTTGTCTTTATTGTACAGAATCTTAAAGAACAATCCAACCACACATATAGAATAATAAAATATAATAATACTTTATTAATTTACACTAAAAAGATAACATACAAATGTACAAAAATATACTGACAACAATTACAATGGGGGTTTATATAGCCTAAGTTACCAGTATACTGCATAGAGAGGTGGGAAAATAAAGGAACAATACCACCAATATAAAGAGGACAAGACTCTAATCATACACCAATATCAAACAGTTTCTCATGGTGAGGGAATCACCTTGGTAGTAAACCAGCCATAATAACACAGAGTGTTGTCACCACAATAATCTGCACTTATATTGTTAATATCTCCCACACATACCTAAGCAGTATCAGGAACGCCCGACACGCGTTTCACCCACAAGTGGGCTTCGTCAGGGGACACTGACAATGGATAACTACTAGGGTTGAGCGATCATGTTCGGAAAAAATCGGATTCCGATCGGCGATCGAGAAAATTTCACGATCGCGATCGGAATTCTGAACACGATCTTTTTAGGTGGAATCGAGATCGGTAGTATTTCCCACAATGCCTTCACACTGAGTATATAGTGTATACTGAGTGTGAAGGCTCCCCTGCAGTTCAATAAGAATGAATGGAAGCAGCCGGCACACAGCCTTAAGCCCCTGCGCGCCGGCTGCCTCCATTCATTGAAATGGAAGGCTAAACTAACATCTGTAGTAGCTACTTACCTCTAGAGATGGCTGCTCCGGTGCCCTCCTTCTTCTTGCCTCTCTGCCCCGCCTCCCAGGTTAGTGTTTAAAGCGCTAGGTAGGCGGGGCTTGTGGCTTAGGAGAGTTTGGGCGGGTACAGGGCGGGGAGACGTGACGTCTGGGAAAATACGTAGAATATAGATCCTAATTGTAAGGGAACAGGACTAGCAATACCCTAAATCCTACCCAGAGTCACCGCCCTAATAAGCATGTGCCCTGTCTGGAACCTATCCCTAATCTGGATATAATAAATATATAGTATAATACATATAATAGTTTTTAAATCAATTGTAATCCTCTATTTACATCTTAAAATGTGCAACTCCTCCTACTGCACTTTGAATCTTCCTTGGTGGTTCTGAATTAAATTTTTTTTTTTTTTTTTTATTTGGATTCAATTGACCTTAGGAAGTACTGAGTATAACATTGCAACAAAAGCTGCCCCATATAGTAATCAATACAAAACAATATTTTACAGAGAAGCAGCGACATCTGTCATCATAGATAACTACAATACTAAGAGTCCTCTCCCTTCATGCTGTTCAGGCCATTGAGTCCAGCAGACACATAGACTCAGTTCTAGAAAACCCCTTTAGTTTTCGCTGTAAAACCATGAAAATGTGATTAAATGCATGAAATGCTAGTAAAGGGATGAACAAACATAACTGAGCAGCGTTGTGTATTTGGACCATTTTTAGCATTACTATACCTTCCAACTTACAGAGGACAAAGTGATGTGCTGTGGCAGATTTAGCTCCACCCACTTCTAATTCGACTCTGTGCATTTCTTTGTGCTCCCCACATAGTATAATGCTCCTAGTCACCCTAATTTTATATGCCCTCACATTATAATGTTCTCCTCAAATTGACTCAACAGTATAAAGTCTCTCTCCTGGTGCATTCACAATTTAATGTTCCCCTCCAGCTGCCCCAGTTTAAACTGGGGGCAACTAGAGGGTGACTTTAAACTGGGGTAGCTGGTGAGGGACAATAAACTGTGGGGTTAGCTGGTGGGGACATTAATCTAAACTGAGGGCAACTGGAGGAGGACATTAATGTCACATTGAAAGCAATAGGGAAAAAAAAGCCTCCCATTGATTTCAATGGGTAGCGCTCGTATGCCGGCACCCATTCAAGTCAATGGGAGCTGGTTTTTACGCGCTCATTCTGAACGAGTTTTTTTTATTATTATTGTTTATTTATATAGCACCATTAATTCCATGGTGCTTTACATTTGGGGGTTACATACAGTACACAAAATATACAGGTAGATATAAAAGTAACAATGACCGACTGGCACAGTGGGGTAGAGGGCCCTGCTCACGAGGGCTTACAATCTATGAAGGAAGGGGGATAGAGACCGAAGGAGAGGGGGGAGACAGTTCAGATGGCGGTGTGGTGATAGTGTTATTGAAGGTTGTAGGCCTTCCTGAATAGGTGAGTCTTCAGGGCCTTCTTGAAGCCTGTGATTGTGGGGGTCAGTCTTATGTGTCGTGGTAAGGAGTTCCAGAGTATGGGGGATGCACGGGAGAAATCTTGGAGACGGTTGTGTGAGGAGCGGATGAGAGCAGAGCGGAGTAGGAGATCATTGGAGGATCTGAGGTTACGTGTGGGCAGGTAGTGGGAGATTAGTTCAGAGATATATGGAGGGGACAGGTTGTGGATCGCTTTGAATGTTAACGTTAGTAGCTTAAACTCAATTTGCTGTGCTATGGGTAGCCAGTGAGGGACTGACAGAGGGGAGCAGCTGATGAAGATCGGGGCGTGAGGTGGATTAAGCGAGCAGCGCAGTTTAAGGTGGACTGGAGGGAGGCAAGGGCGTTAGCTAGGAGTCCATGGAGAAGGGTGTTGCAGTAATCTAAGTGGGAGATTATGAGGGCCTGGATGAGCATCTTAGTTGTTTCAGGGGTGAGGAAGGAGCGGATTTGATGGATGTTCTTGAGTTGGAGGCGGCAGGAAGTGTTGAGGGTTTGAATGTGTGACTTGAAGGATAGGTCAGAGTCCAGGGTTACCCCAAGGCAACGGGCTCGTGGGACAGGGGTAATTGTGGTTCCATTAACTTTGATAGATGGGTAGGTGGAGGGGCCATACGGGTTGGGGTGAAGATGATGAACTCCGTTTTCTTCATGTTGAGTTTGAGAAAGCGGGAGGAGAGGAAAGAGGCTACAGCTGCTAAACAGTCTGGAACTCTGGTCAGCAGAGAGGTAATGTCTGGTCCAGAGATGTATATTTGGGTGTCATCGGCATAGCAATGGTACTGAAAACCATGAGGTTCTATGAGTTGGCCCAGGCCAAGGGTGTAGATGGAGAACAGGAGGGGTCCTAGGACGGAAACTTGGGGGATACCGACAGAGAGAGGGCGTGGTGAGGAGGTGGTGTGCGAGTGGGAGACGCTGAATGTGTGGTCGGTGAGGTATGAGGAGATCCAGGAATGGGCCAGGTCTGAGATACCAAGGGATGAGAGAATTTCTAACAGGAGGGAGTGGTCAACTGTGTCAAAGGCAGAGGAGAGGTCAAGGAGGAGGAGGACAGAGTAATGTCACTTGGCTTTGGTGGTTAGAAGGCTGTTAGTGACTTTTGTTAGGGCAGTTGGAGTGATGGGGTCTGAAGCCTGAATGTAGTCTGTCAAAGAGCAGGTTGGACGAGAGATAGGAGGAGAGTTCTGAGTGGACGTGTTGCTCAAGCAGTTTTGAGGCATACGGGAGCAGTGAGATGGGACAATATTTGGCTGGAGAAGACAGGTCGAGGGACGGTTTCTTAAGTATGGGTCCATTGGCTAGAGATAGGTTGAAGAGATGGGTTAAGGCCGGAGTAATGACTTCAGTGAGTGTGGGGATGAGATGTGACTGAATCAGGTCAAGTGTACAGGAGGTGAGGTGGGATTTGGAGATTATTGGAGTTTGGGATTGGAGTTTTTCATCAGTGATGGTGGAGAAACAGGTCAAGGATGATGATCAGTGAGCAGTTGGGTGGAGGGGATGTCAGAGGAGAAAATGGCCGCTTACAATACTGTGTAAGCGGCCATTTTCTTGTGGCCTGTGGGCATGCACAGTGTGCTCTGCCCGAGGCGCGAGGCCTAGAAGTCTGAAACCTGCACCGGAAGAAGAGGATGTTGCTGACGAAGATGGAGGAGGCGCTGGAGAGAGTTCTCTTGCAGCATTGGGGATGCCTCCAATGCTGTTTGAGTGCTGGGGCCCGCCCCCAGTGCTACGAGAGAACTCATTTGCATACTGACAAAAATCGGGATTTGATGCGAACGGCGGCGTGGAGAAAGGTTATTCCGATGTGTTACTGAGGAAAAAAAGCGTTTATATGATAGGATCCTTTAAAAAGAGAGTGGGAGAGAGGGAAATGTTTCCTCCAGTCCTTGAGGTGAGAAAGGTAGAAGATGAATAAGACAGGAAGTTACATCTATTTTTAAACTACTCCCTCCCCTTAGTAACACACTAAGAACTAGGAACTCTTAAAGCTTAATATGCACAGATACACTGCTCAAAAAAATAAAGGCAACACTCAAATAACACTTCCTAGATCTGAATTAATGAAATATTCTCATTGAATACTTTGTTCTGTGCAAAGTTGAATGTGATGACAACAAAATCACACAAAAATCATCAATAGGAATCAAATTTATTAACCAATAGAGGCCTGGATTTGGAGTCCTCCCTCCCACCCCCCTAAAAAAAAATTTAAGTGGAAAAACACACTACAGGCTGATCCAACTTTGATGTAATGTCCTTAAAACATATCAAAATGAGGCTCAATAGTGTGTGTATGGCCTCCACGTGCCTGTATGACCTCCCTACAATTCCTGGGCATGCTCTTGATGAGTTTGCGGATGGTCTCCTGAGGGATCTCCTCGCAGACCTGGACTAAAGCATCTGCCAACTCCTGGGCAGTCTGTGGTGCAATGTGACGTTGGTGGATGGAGCGAGACATGATGTCCCAGATGTGCTCAATCGGATTCAGGTCTGGGGAACAGGTGGGACAGTCCATAGCTTCAATGCTTTCATCTTCTAGGAACTGCTGACACACTCCAAATAGGAGGTCTGGCATTGTCCTGCATTAGGAAGAACCCAGGGACAACCGCACCAGCATATGGTCTCACAAGGGGTCTGAGGATCTCATCTCTGTACCTAACAGCAGTCAGGCTACCTCTGGCTAGCACATGGAGGGCTGTGCAGCCCTCCCAAGAAATGTCACCCCACACTATTACTGACCCACTGCCAAACTGGTCATGCTGAAGGATGTTGCAGGCAGCAGATCACTCTCCACACCATCTCCAGACTCTGCCACATGTGCTCAGTGTGAGCCTGCTTTTATCTGTGAAGAGCACAGGGCGCCAGTGGCGAAGTTGCCAATCCTGAAGCATCCTGTATGGTGTTGGACTGTGAGCACAACCCCCATCTGTGGACGTCGAACCCTCCTACCATCCTCAGGGAGTCAGTTTATAACCATTTGTGCAGACACATGCACATTTGTGGCCTGCTGGAGGTCAGTTTGCAGGACTCTTGTCAGTGCTCCTCCTGTTCCTTCTTGCACAAATGTGGAGCTAGCATTCCTGCTGCTGGGTTGTTACCCTCCTACAGCCCCATCCACGTGTATTGGCCTGACTCCTGGTGGTGCCTCCAGCCTCTGGACACTACACTGACAGACACAACAAACCTTCTTGCCACAGCTCACATTGATGTGTCATCCTGGATGAGCTGCACTACCTGAGCCACTTGTGTGGGTTGTAGAGTCCGTCTCATGCTACCACGAGTGTGAAAGCACAACCAACATTCAAAAGTGACCAAAGCATTGGTACTGAGATGTCTGTGGTCTGTGGTTCCCACCTGCCCGAAGAGGTGGAGCTTTGGGTTTAAATATCCGGCTCCACCAAGTGCTGAACATGGCTTGAAATTATGACCGACCGGGCGTCATCGATACTAAGCCTGTGAATGTGCATACTTACAAAATTCTTCAGTGTGTATTGGAGTACCGTGCCTCTGATGAAGCTGACTAAATAAGTCAGCATAAATGCGTTAGCTTAAATGACTAGTGGTATTGATACTCAACGTCATCTCAGTCCAGTATACATGGGGTCTTAGGGTCCGAGTAAATGCGCGCTCATTTTGGCAAAATAAACGTGTAAAAAATATACGTCAAAATATACATGAAAAATGTAATTGAAGTCAATGGGAGTCTTATTTTTACATGGCTCCCGGAAAAAAGAACTGACCAGCTTCCATTGATTTCAATGGAAGCCGTCTTTTTGGTCAGGATTTTGAGTCTTTTTGGTCAGGATTTTGAGTCTTTCTTTTATTTTCTTGGGCTAGGTTCCCTCCTCTCCTCTAGGTTCTCCTCTGGGGAATTCTGTTCCCTATTCTGCTTGAAAAATGCAAAGAGAGAAGTGCTTCTAGAAGTGCTTTTGTCTCTGCACTTTTTGCCCTTTTCGGGCAGAAGCTAGATTGACCCTTCCCCCCCCTTTATTTTTGTGGATTAGGTTTCCATTCGGGGGAATCCCCATGCAGACCCCCCCCCTCCCCTAATGCATCCTGAATGCAGGTGTGAACCATAGCATTTGAAGGAATGAGTTCCCTTTCTCTAGAGCTAATAGATCAGGCATGTCGAAATTCTGCCCTGCAGGTCAAGTGAGGCCTGTGTTCAAATTTTACCCAGCCCACTAGCACTGTTTCTTTTAGCTATAGCAGTGAAGGTCCGGTAACTGACCTCTAATGGAAGACCTCTAAGCAACAAACTTGCCTATCCCTGTGGCCTCCTCTTCCCTCTTTAGTCCCCATGCACTACACATTTCATCATTGTGACTTGATGCCTGGCACACAGGTCCTATTGAAGGATGAAACTAGCCTACCCCCTCCCCATACCCAGGGCCGGTTTTAGACAAAGTGGGGCCCTGGGCAAGTTTACAAGTAGGTCCCTAAATTCCAAGGAGTAATCTAAAACATATAATCACTATAGAGTACTTTACTCTCCGCATGATTTGTGCGCACACCACGCGGAAAACACACGGATCCCATTATAGTCTAATGGGGTTTGTGTGCTTTCATTGCTCACCACTTTTTAATGAATCTGGGGGCAGAGATGGAGGGGACATGAATCTGGGGGCAGAGATGGGGAGACATGAATCTGGGGGCAGAGATAGGGGGACATGAATCTTGGGGCAGAGATGGAGGGGACATGAATCTGGGGGCAGAGATGGGGGGACATGAAACTGGGGCAAAGATGGGGGGCATGAATCTGGGGGTAGAGAGGGGGGACATGAAACTGTGGGCAGAAATGGGGGACATGAATCTGGGGACAGAGATGGAGGGGACATGAAACTGGGGGCAGAGATGGAGGGGGGGACATGAATCTGGGGGCAGATATGGAGGGGGAGACATGAAACTGGGGGCAGATGAAGGGTGTATATGAAGCTGGGGGAGAGATAGAGGGGGGACATATAATTTACGGGTGACTGTAGGAGTATTATACTGTGTGCGGGTACATGAAAAATTAATGAGAATGGGCAGAGTCAACATAACAGTGGGCAGGGCTAAACTTCAAAAGTTGGGAGGTAGGGGTACATGGGGCAATGGAAAGATGTTAGAAGGTGAACGCGGGGGGGGGGGGATTGTTGGGGCATCGGGTGTGCGGCACTGCGGAGAGGGAGCTGGGGCAATAATATATAAGTTTTTAGCTGGAGAACTACAAAGCACACAATATCTCCAAAAGTATGTGTGCTTTGTATTAATAATGATGTAGGCTGCTATGCTACTAGCATAGCGGCCTGTTTGGGGGTGGGACTTTCGCTGTAAAGGAGTGTTCACATTGCGTTTTCGGCCTCCCTTGCTGGGATCGTTGGTAACCAGTCACAATCAGCTACCCACTTATCCTGAACTGCAGGCCCCCCCTTTTTTCTAATGAGCAGTTCTTCGTGCAGGGATAAGTTGACAGCTGATTCTGACTGGTTACCAACGTATCCCGGCAAGGGAGGCCAAAAACGCAATGTGAAAAAGCCCTGAGGATTTATTAGGAGGGCTCTTATAAATGGTGTTGGCTCTCTATAGGTGCTTTCAAACATAGCAGATTTTACCTGCAAATAGAATCTGATTAAGCCTTGTAATGCTGCTAAATAAAGGTAAATTTAATACATAATTGGTATATCGCAAAATAAAGTAGTTTTACAATGGCGGGGGGAGGCCCAGACACTTAGGCTGTATGGGGCCCCAAAATTCCTGATGGCGGCCCTGTCCCTTCGTCTTTCTTACCTGGTCCCTGTCTTTGCCACATGGCATCGGTCTTCCAGGACCTGGGGGTCCAGACTGAGATCTTCAATGACCTTCCTGTTTTTTTAACCACCAACACTACCCTGGACTCTAACCAACAGTTTGTATGTGAGGCCCTTCTGAGATAACGTTATCAAGTGTGGGGCATACCTGAAGAGAGAACGGGCACAGCAGGTTATTATTGCTATTGTAGCTAAGATTGCTGATGTGGAGAGGGTGCATAAGTCAACGACAGTTAGTGGGTAGGTAGTGGGCACAGAGCTTGGGTTCCTATGTGAGCAGCTTTAATCCCTTCTCGTCCCTACCATCCTTTCCCTATTAGGGTCTATACAGATCACTTTTTTTGGGCCTGTTCACATCACATTATGATCATCAGTTTAATTGATCATTTTTGCGAATACAAAAAAAACTGATATGAAAAACAGATGGAAATTGATGACCATCGGTTTACAAACAGTCACTGTTAAATACAGCAGAGACCTGGCACTAATGCCCCCAGGGCCGGCTCCAGGTTTTTATGGGCCCTTGGGCGACAGAGCCTCAGTGGGCCCCCTTGTAAAGGAGGCGGGGGAGTCAAGACACTGTGCGTTGCAGATGAAGCAAGTGACGTCACGCAGGAGTGTGGCGTCACCAACGCCATACCTCCCAACTTTTAAAGAATAGAAAGAGGGGAAAAATGTGCTCTGCACGCCACGGCAAATTTGGCTCCACCCACTTTTATGTTGACTCCGCCCACTCATTCATTTATCATGTGCTCCCACAGAGTATAATCCTCCTACAGTCACCCGTAAATTATATTCCCCCCCTCCATCTCTCCCCCAGTTTCATATACACCCTTCCTCTGCCACCAGTTTAATGTCCCCCCCTCCACCTCTGTCCCCAGTTTCATCACGTTCTCCCCCTTCATCTGCCCCAGTGTCATGCCGTTCCCCCCCTCCCCTTCATTTGCCCCCCAGTTTCATTGGGCCCCCTCCATCTCTGTCCCCAGTGTCATGCCATTCCCCCCTCCCCTTCATTTGCCCCCCAGTTTCATTGGGCCCCCTCCATCTCTGTCCCCAGTGTCATGCCGTTCCCCCCCTCCCCTTCATTTGCCCCCCAGTTTCATGGGCCCCCTTCATTATGTTCCACCTTAATATAATACAAAACAAACACACTCACCTTCCATCGTTCCCCCGACGCTCCTCTCTCCGCTCTCACTCCATTCACATAGGCGATTAAAGCAGGAGCTGTGAGCGCAGCTCCTGCTTTAAAGCCGCGGCCCGGCTTGCGTGTGTAGGCGCGATGTGATGACGTCATCGCGCCTACACACGCAAGCCAGGCCGCGGCTTTAAAACAGGAGCTGCGCTCACAGCTCCTGCTTTAATCGTCTATGTATTCAGCTCATCGGCGTCCGACGGAAATCGGGACAGGCAAGTGCTGGGGCGGGCAAGTGCCGGGGGGGCCCCAGAGGCTCTGTGGGCCCCAGCACTTGCCCGACTATGCCGTGCGCTGACGCCGGCCCTGAATGTCCCTGATCACTGTAGGCATTGATCGTGGACTGAGGCACCATTTTGCCAGAGACCCCTAGGGGTGCCAATAAATGCAAAAAATGTTAGTTTTAAAAAATAATAATAAAAAAATAATAAAATATTAAAAATTCAAATCACCCCCTCCCTTTCCCTAGAACACATATACAAGTACTTAAATACTGTGAAACACATACACATTCCGCATAAATCCCTGTGTACAAAAACGCCCAGTCAACAAAACTATAAAATTATTTTCCCATACGGTGAACGCCGGAGCAGGAAAAAAATCAAAAATGCCCAACTGCCATTTTTAAATTTTTGCCTCTGATAAAAAGTGATCAAAGCAATGAGCAAGGGCGTGGTCTGGCATGAGCATGATCAGTCACAGCTAAGGAGAGCTTTGCTCTAAACCCACTAGCGCCTGGGTGTTAGGACCTGAAAATGGGCAAGACTAAGTCCAGAAGGCAGGCAGGGGACCTACCTTCTTCCCTGTCCTTGGAGGTTCCCATCACCGCCATCACTGGCACCGCCATCTTCCTCCACATGTGCGCACCCTGGCAGCGTGCTGAATGGCTCCTCTACTCCACCGCTGCACACAGTGAGTGACCCTCCTCATCCTCCTGTCCCTGGTTCCTCTGTTCTAGCACCAGAGACTGCTATTTTTGACCTCCTCTGTGTTATCTGCACATGGACTTCAACTTCAGGCTGCTCATTCCTTGAGATTAGCGGCATCAGCGACACTGCTGCTCTCTGATTCGCCCATGCTGGCTGAGGCCTCAGGAGGGTCTGATGAATCATCCCAGGACTATTATATGACTCCTCCATCACTGAAATCAGGGGGTCCACAGACTCCTGCCTGCAAAAGGAACCATGACTGGGGTGTTAGCACCCCCCCTCAAAAAATCATTGTTTTGCCCCTCCAGATCTGATCCACGGCCCTCTGCAATGCCGTCCCTTTTGTCTCGCTCAGACCTGTCTTCTGATGACGATGGGGTCCCCCCCATTCACCTGTGAGAAAGTAATCCGCAGCAAGCTCGCAGCTGCTGTTCTCCGTGCTGATGATCCTTCTTTTGTATCTCACCTGTGCCACCAAAGGAAGCGATGCTGACCTTTCAGAAAAATCCAGAACTACAGGTTCTACTTGCCCTAAGTAAACGGGATATAGACAGCCTAGCTATAGATCTGAAACCTGCCTGGCGCCAGGACCTACAAGTGGTGAAATCTGACATTTCTGATCTGCAGCACAGAGTGGCCTCCTTAGAAAAGTTCCAGACCACGGCGACAACCTCGCTTCATACTCTACATCAGGCATCTGTGGCTCATACTTCTCACTATCGTAGGCTTGTCTCGCATATGGACAACATGGAGAACTGAAGCCGCTGCAATAAGATTCGAATCTGTCGCCTCCCAGAAGCTACACAGACGGCTGACTTGGTGCCCACTCTTACTGGCATTTTCAATACCCTGCTGGGCCGTCCTCCAGAGACTTGCATTGAAATGGACTGTGCACGCCGCACCCTTCGCCCCCGCAGTGCTGATCCGGCCAAACCTTGAGGTGTTATTTGTAGAATCCATTTTTACACCATCAAAGAAGAGATTATGCTCAAGGCCAGAGACCGCGACACCATAGACTTTTATGGTGCCTCTATACAGTCCTATGAAAAAGTTTGGGCACCCCTATTCATCTTAATCATTCTTAGTTCTAAATATTTTGGTTTTTGCAACAGCCATTTGTTTAATATATCTAATAACTGATGGACACAGTAATATTTCAGGATTGAAATGAGGTTTATTGTACTAACAGAAAATGTGCAATATGCATTAAACCAAAATTTGACCGGTGCATAAATATAGGCACCTCAACAGAAAAGTGACATTAATATTTAGTAGATCCTCCTTTTGCAAAGATAACAGCCTCTAGTCGCTTCCTGTAGCTTGTAATCAGTTCCTGGATCCTGGATGAAGGTATTTTGGACCATTCCTCTTTACAAAAAATTCAAGTTCAGTTAAGTTTGATGGTCGCCGAGCACGGATGTTCCCACAGATGTTCAATGATATTCAGGTCTGGGGACTGAGATGGCCATTCCAGAACATTGTAATTGTTCCTCTGCATGAATGCCTGAGTCGATTTGTCTTGCTGAAATATCCATCCCCGGAGTAACTTCAACTTCGTCACTGATTCTTGAACATTATTCTCAAGAATCTGCTGATACTGAGTGGAATCCATGCGACCCTCCACTTTAACAAAATTTCCGGTGCCGGCATTGGCCACACAGCCCCAAAGTATGATGGAACCTCCACCAAATTTTACAGTGGGTAGCAAGTGTTTTTCTTGGAATGCTGTTTTTTTTGGACGCCATGCATAACGCCTTTTTGTATGACCAAACAACTCAATCTGTTTCATCAGTCCACAGGACCTTCTTCCAAAATGAAGCTGGCTTGTCCAAATGTGCTTTTGCATACCTCAGGTGACTCTGTTTGTGGAGTGCTTGCAGAAGCGGCTTCTTTCTCATCACTCTCCCATACAGCTTCTCCTTGTGCAAAGTGCGCTGTATTGTTGACCGATGCACAGTGACACCATCTGCAGCAAGATGATGCTGCAGCTCTTTGGAGGTGGTCTGTGGATTGTCCTTGACTGTTCTCACCATTCTTCTTCTCTACCTTTCTGATATTTTTCTTGGCCTGCCACTTCTGGGCTTAACAAGAACTGTCCCTGAGGTCTTCCATTTCCTTACTATGTTCCTCACAGTGGAAACTGACAGGTTAAATCTCTGAGACAACTTTTTGTATCCTTCCCCTGAACAACTATGTTGAACAATCTTTGTTTTCAGATCATTTGAAGCGGGCTGTCCATGCTCAGCGACCATCAAACTTAATTGAACTTGAATTGTTTTGTAAAGAGGAATGGTCCAAAATGCCTTCATCCAGGAACAGATTAAAAGCTACAGGAAGTGACTAGAGGCAAAAGGAGGATCTACTAAATATTAATGTCACTTTTCTCTTTTCTGGTCAAATTTTGGTTTAATGCATATTGCACATTTTTTGTTAGTACAATAAACCTCATTTCAATCCTGAAATATTACTGTGTCCATCAGTTATTAGATATATCAAAATGAAATGGCTGTTGCAAACACCAAAATATTTAGAACTAAAAATGATTAAGATTAATAGGGGTGCCCAAACTTTTTCATAGGACTGTATCTATTTTCCCTGGGCCTCTCCAGGCACACCTTGCTCCAGAGGGAGGCCCTGAAACCACTCCTTGCTTTGCTCTGGGAACGTGAGATATCACTGGGGCTTTCCATTCGTGCTCCAGGTGCGCATGAAGGACCGTATGTTATCACTGTCCTTCCCAGAGGAGCTACCAGACTTTCTTCAATCATTGGGGCTCCCGCCTCTCCAGCTTCTTGAGTGGGACCTGCTCCTCTCGGATTGGATCCTGATGGCTCAAGCCCTGCGGGGACGAAGTGATGTCAGCCCCCCATGCTCCCAAAGGCTCCACGGCAGACGGCGAGATGCTCCTGACCAAGAACCTCCTTTTATTGGACTTTCTAGTCTTCCTCGCTATGTTAGCTTGTGCTTGACCTAGTTATGCCCATTCATATTTATTTTCATTTGTTTGCTTTGGTTGTTGTACACCCTGCCATATTTCTGTCCTTACATATTTCTCTATTCATTGGGGTTGGAAGGACTCTGTAACCTTATTCTTCCTCTCCCCATTCCTCTCCCCATTTGTTTGGTTTCACTTGTGCTCTGCTCTCCCCATCCCTACGTACAGTAGCTTGAGTCTTGCTATGCAGGAATGGAGTCCCTTTTCTCCTCTAACCTATGCCCTTTCTTCTCTCCTTTTTCCTCTTCCTCATCTTCCCTCTGTCCTGTTGCTTTCCTTCTCCTTTTTATATGGCGGATATATCCATTTCGTCCCTTAATGTTAAGGGGTTGAACGTCCCTGAGAAATGCTCTCAGATTCTGAATGATGCTCATAAACGCAAAGTACAGCTACTGTGACAACAGGAGACACATTTCTTGGGCAACCGCTTGCCTGTGATCAAGAACCGCTACTTCCCTATATGGTTCCACAGCAGTAGTGTAAGGTGTAAACATAAGGGCTGTGAGAGAGTGAAGGGTGTGGTCTGGGAAGACAGGTATGTCCCAGCCAGGCAGCTAAAGGGTGTTTGGTAAAGGCCCACACCAGGGAGGTCAGCTGACTAATCAAGGCCTGATAATAAGGTTTAACAAAGGTTTTTGTTTTGGTTATTTTGTGACTTTGCAAAGGCAGTGAATGCACTACAAGTGAATAAAGCCTGAACTTGTGTGCAACCCAGTGTCTGTGTCCCTGTTTCCTGCACTGCTACAAGCATGTACCTGAGCGATACCCCACAGAGGGTAGCTATCTATTTCCACAGATATTGGACTCCCTGGTAGATCAGGATGCTAGATATCTTTATCTTATATGTCAGTTACATGGCGCAGTGTATACCATTGCGAACTTGTATGCACCCAACTCTAACTAGGTCCCATCTGTTTTATCGGCCCTGACTACTCTCCGTTCCTTTGCCAAAAGGACAGCTCATCCTATTGTGGTGACTTTAATCTCCCTATGAACCCTCTATTGGACACCTCGACAAGCAGATCCCAGACTCCCTATAATTCGCTGAGGCCTCTCTTAAAGTAACTCAGTAACACGGTGCACCGTATCAATCTTCCAGGCAGGGAGCTGCTTTAATTTCCAGAACACAAGGCTGCTTTAAAGCTTGACCGAGCTGTATGGCCCCTCACTCTACTTGCACTCCCAGGTACCTCTGTTTACAAGCTGACACAAGGCAGGAATAGTGAAGTCTCTCAGGGTCCTTGTTTATCAAAGGAAATTCCTTAATGGGCACAGCAACTTGCAGCAAGTCCTCTCTGCATGACATGTGTCTCCTAGTGCCTGCAGCTTCCGCTTTTCCTCCTGGAACATACTATTTTTCTCTGAGCTGTAGGGGATTCTTTTGTGAATAGTTTTGCCCTGCAATTTAGTCTTTCGGCAGTAGATGGCAGCAGAAGATCAGACAAATGACACAGTCAAGTACGTAAACTCTTGCACTCTATGCTGAGACGCTTGGCAGATCCTCCACCCGGCTGACAGGGACTTTACTTTCTTCTCTCATCCTCACAATTCTTATGGTAGGGTTGACTGCATCTTCCTCTCTCATGTGCTCCTCTCTCAGGTCACAATGACGAGAATCGATGTGGCCTTCCTATCTGATTATTCCCCTACCTCCTGCTCTGTTTGCTTCCTTCCCGCTCGCCCAGGACCGCACCTCTAATGAGGTATATAAAACCGCATGTGCCTCAACTCATGAAAGGTCCTCTTTAAGGGGCTTTGTGTAGGTGAGGACAATATGGATTAGGTGCCTGGGAGTCAATGATGTCTGTGTTGCAAACTTTACAGAGACAAATCACATGGTGGAAGAAGTGGTCATGGCGGTCCAGAGGGAAGAGACGGGAAATGTGAGCGATTTGTCAGGGACATCTCCAGTAAGTCACCACAAAATGTTACGCACTGTATTACTGTAATGTTACCACTAGTGCACCCCCCCCTCTCCCGGTATTCAGTCTGGTCATCCGCCTCAGGCAGCAGAAAGGCTAGGTTCACCACTGCGCTCGCCCCCGCTCTAACACCTGGAGGCTGATCGAGTTGCTGTTGTTGGATGCTCAACGCTTGGCTGGTCTTAAACGCTCTATCTCTCATTTTGTGCAGGATCACCCATGTGACACCACCACCCCGCCGATACAGTGGGAAGCCCTGAAATGTGTGCTTCAGAGGGTGCTGATGATACATGAAGCGCGATTTAAGAAGGAGGCTAGCTTGAGATTTCACTCGCTCCTCTGAAATTTAGCCACGCTGGAGGTGCAACATAAGCAGTCCCTCCAACAAACTATTTTAGCCTCTCAACGTGTCAAGAATTGAGATCCTTGCTCGAGCAGTGACTCCTTTTACGAATTGGGTATCAAGGCTGGTCATCTTCTGGCCCATGCAGTGAAGGAGTGCCAAGCTGCCTCCCACATCATGGCCATCAAGGGCCCCTCATGTGCCACCTCTCACCTCACCACGGAAATTGCTGCTTTCATCAATATTATGACTCTATAACCTGCCTCCCTCGCATACCGTTAACCAGGCACCTGATCCACCTCTTTCCCACTCGCATTATAGTACCAGCACAGCCCTTCCCTCGCTTGTACCTGAGCATATCTCTCTCCTTGAGGCATAGTTCTTGGCCCAAGAGTTAGAAACGGGAATTTCCTCCTTACTGGGGGCAAGTGCCCTGACCCAGACAGCTTCACGGCTCGGTTCTATAAGGTGCTGCAACCTGAATTAGAGCCTCTCCTACTGAAGTCCTTCAACTCCATCTCCCCTGACTCTCCCTCCCCCCCCATCTTTTTTTACATGCGCACATCACAGTTATTCCTAAGGAGGGTAAGGACCCCTTTCTCTGCCCCAGTTACAGACCAATCTCATTGATCAATTCCGATGCAAAGCTTTATGCTAAGCTAATAGCTAATTGCCTGAGCCCGTGTATGGGGGGTCTGGTGCACCTATCCCTTGTAGGGAGGCTAGGGATAACACGTTAAAGGCCTTCTCTGCAATCCACCACGCTCACCAATCTTGGATTCCTATGATGCTGCTCTTGCTGGATGCGGCGAGTGGACTGGAGGTTCTTGGAGGCCACTCTGTTGCAGATAGGTCTTGGTCCTAATATGCTCGCCCGCATTAGCTCGCTCTATAACTCCCCCTGTGCGCAAATTTGGGTGAATGGTTCGCTTTCCCTCCCCTTTACCATTCGTAATGACACCCGACAAGGCTGTCCCTTGTCTCGCTCCTATATGCTTTGGTGATGGAGCACTTGTTGGTGGCCATTAGGAATAACCCAGATATTCAGGGCCTACGTGGTTGTGACTTACACTTGAAGATTTCGGCATTTGCAGGTGTGGCCTAAACGGAGAGGGGGTCTGACAGTGCCAGACTGTGTTACACTATGTGTGAATGCTCTGTGGACACCTATGGCTGATAGGGGAAATGCACAGCAGACAATAGTTACAGCAAAGAAGAGACGAGCTTACAGTCAGTTGCAGCACAGCTGGGTAGCGTTCGGCCGGTAGTAAAAGGCAGGTTGTGTAGCACTAGAGGTTTTCCTGATGAGAGACTGAATCAATCAGGGGGAGCTCATGTGCAGCTGAGGGGATAAGCTGAAGGGCAACAGCCGGGAGGAAGACAGGTATCTAGATGCAGGTATGGTAGGAAATGGCAGAACTCTGGAACAAGAGAACCACAGGACTCTTCACAATAGAGGTGGAGAGCTAGAGGCAGCCGAGACAAAGATCTGACTGATACTCAAGCAGGGAGGAACACAGGTGCATTCATTAATATAGCCTCAAGAGCAGGCAAGATGGCCACCGAAGCTATAGCGGCCATCTTACAACGAGGCAGACTTGCCCACAGACAGGTGAAACGTAAAAACAGAACTGGATCCTTACACTACCCCCACCTTAGGAGTGGCCTCCGGACACCCTATGGGCAGGCTTACCGGGATGTCTTCGGTGGAACCTGGACACCAGACGGGGAGCATTTATATTATCAACAGGTTCCCAAGAATTTTCTTCAGGCGGGTACCCTTCCCACTTGACCAGATACTGTAATTGGTTCCTATGGATTCTAGAATCCAGAATCTCTTCCACCAAAAATTGTTCCTCACCATCAATCAATACTGAATCGGGTGGTTGGGCAGCGCGTCCCGGGAACGGATTAGGGATAGCAGCCTTCAATAGGGAAACATGGAATACTGGATGGATTTTCATGGTGTTGGGGAGCTTTAATCTAACGGCCACTGCACTGATGATGGCACTTATCTTAAATGGTCCTACAAATCTTTGCCCCAGCTTCGGGGAGGGTACTCTCAGTTTTAAATTTTTTGTAGAAAGCCAGACTAAGTCTCCAACTTTGAATATGGGTTCTGGTCTGCGGGACTGATCCGCTGATCTCTTATATCTCTCCTGAGCTGCAGTCAAGGTTTCCTTCAACACTTCCAAGTTTTGCTGAATGATTGCCACACGTTCCGTAACTGCCGGTATGGTGACATCACTTGGCAGCCTGGGAAAAACTTTGGGGTGGAACCCCAGATTGGCATAGAAGGGTGACACCTTTGTAGAAGCACTCTGGGAATTGTTATAGGAGAATTCTGCCAGAGGAAGGAGATCCAGCCAATCATCCTGCAAATGACTGATGAAACAACGCAGGTACTGTTCCAAAGTCTGATTGGTCCTCTCGGTCTGGCCGTTTGACTGCGGATGGTAGGCAGAGGACAAGCGGACTTTAATGTCTAATGCTGAACAAAATCCTTGCCAGAATCTCGCCATGAATTGCGCTCCTCGATCTGAAATGACTTCGTCGGGGACCCCGTGCAGCCGAAAGACATTTTGAATAATTAATTCCACAGTGTCTTTAGCAGTTGGTAGTCTGGGGTAAGGTATAAAGTGGGCAGCCTTCGTTAATCGATCAACCACAACTAGAATGGTATTCATACCCTTAGAGATAGGTAATTCGACAATAAAGTCCATAGATATGGATCCCCATGGACGAGAAGGCACTGGCAGAGGTTGTAGCAATCCAGTCGGAGCAGACCGAGGTGTCTTACATCTGGCACAGATGACACAAGAACGGACATAGTCTTTAACATCCCTCTGATACCCCGGCCACCAGAAGAATCGTGAGAGGAACTCCTGAGTCTTCTGCACCCCTTTATGACCTGCCACCTTGGAGTCATGCATCAGTCTTAGTACTCTTAGTTTGGCAGACTTAGGCACGTAGAGGCATTGGCCTTGGAACCATACTCCATTTTTAAAGGTCAGATGAACGTCATTAGCCGGCTGGGACAAGAGAGGATCAGTGACATAGGCTTCCTTAAAGGCGTTAATTAAGTCTTCATTCTGTATCACTCCCACCACATTGGCGTCGGGTACTATAGTCTCAAATGAGGGAGCCGAATCCGATTCGGTAGAGAACATCCGGGAAAGGGCGTCAGCCTTGCCATTACGGGAGCCCGGTCGATAGGAGATGATAAAATTAAATTGGTTTAGAAATAGGCTCCAGCGAACCTGTCGGGGAGAAAGACATCTTGCGGATCGGACAAACTCCAAATTACGGTGATCGGTGAGTACGACAATCTGCTGAGAAGCCCCCTGCAAATGATGCCTCCATTCTTTGAACGCGGAGATGATCGCCAACAGTTCCTTGTTTCCGACATCGTAATTCCTCTCAGCAGAAGATAACTTTCGGGAGAAGTATGCACAAGGGTGCAAGAGACCCTTCTCTCCTGTTCTCTGAGATAAGACAGCTCCCACGGCACTGTCTGAAGCGTCCACCTCTATTATAAATGCCAACTCCGGATCAGGATGTATTAATACTGGGGCGGATGTGAACCTTGACTTAAGGCGAGTAAATGCCTCCTGGGCTTGGGGTGTCCAACGGAACACTGTCCCCTTCTTGGTAAGTTGGGTAATGGGACTGACAATCTCTGAGAAGTGCTTAATAAAGCGCCGGTAAAAGTTGGCAAAGCCTATGAAACGTTGTACCTCTCGGGTATTCTTCGGGACCGGCCAATCCATGATTGCTTGGATCTTACTGATATCCATATACAATCCTTGTTGTGAGATTACATAGCCCAAAAACTGGATCTCAGTCTTGTGGAACTCGCATTTTTCGAGTTTAATGTAAAGTTGGTTTACTCGTAGGCGGTCCAGAACAATCTTCACATGTTCCTCATGTTCTTGTAGAGAGCTGGAAAAAATAAGGATATCGTCCAAATACACCACCATGAACTGATCCAAGAGATCCCGGAAGATGTCATTAACCAAATGTTGGAAAGCAGCTGGGGCATTGCATAGACCAAACGGCATGACCAGATATTCAAAGTGTCCGTACCGACACCGAAAGGCAGTTTTCCACTCGTCTCCTTTTCTAATCCGCAGTAAGTTGTATGCTCCTCGAAGATCTAATTTGGAAAAAATCTTGGCATGGCGAACTCGTTCCAGAAGTTCGGGGATTAGAGGAAGTGGATAACGGTTTTTAACAGTGATTTTGTTGAGTTCCCGATAATCTATGCAGGGTCTGAGGGACCCGTCCTTCTTTTTCACAAAAAAGATTGGAGCACCTGCTGGAGATGAGGAAGGACGAATAAACCCCTTTGCCAGGTTTTCATCAACGTAGTCCTTGAGGGCCTTTAACTCCGGCCCGGCTAGAGGATAGATGTGGCCAAACGGTATTGCTGCACCGGGCAAAAGCTCAATTGGACAGTCATATGGCCGGTGTGGTGGAAGTTTATCTGCATTCTTCTTGTCACTCACGCCCAAGAAGTCAGAATAGACTGATGAAAAAAGGTTAGAAGGATTGTCAGGAACAGATGTGACCGGGCAAATGGCTGACTTCTTCTTTGCAGGGAAGCGTAACTCTCTAGTTTCCCAGTTGATAGCTGGGTTCTGCTTTTTCAACCATGGGAGGCCTAGGATTACTGGAAAATGAGGAGAGGAGATAAGCATGAAGGATAGTTCTTCCTGATGATCAGGCGGCATGGATACCCTTAGGGGTCTGGTTTCCTGATCTATTGGCCCCGATACCAGGGGGGAACCATCCACAGTCTCCATAAGCACGGGTGAGGCCCTATGTTGGGTTGCGATACCATGTTCTTTAGCAAAGGCCAGATCCATGAAGTTGCCACTAGCTCCGGAATCCACCATTGCTGAGGTGGAAATCCAACGAGTGTTGGTCCAAATCTGAATTGGCAGGAGGCAATGGGTCTCCTTCTTCCTCTTCTCCAGGTGTGAAGCCACCGACGACAGGGTCTGAATAACTGCATTCAAAGGCTGTGACGCTTCTGAGGCTTCTGATTCACAGTCAGACAAATCTCCTTCAGCCACGGCTGCGACAGTCCTGCGAGGTCGATTCGGGCAATTTATGAGAAAGTGACCGGACTCCCCACAATAGAGACATAGACCGTCACGCAGCCGGCGTTCCCTACGAGCATTACTCTCAGACCTCTGTACAACATCTAGTTGCATTGGCTCAGTCTCCTGTGGGGGCCTATTAGAAGGTTCCTTGGGAAATGCAGGAGAAAATGCTGGTGGGCTGTCCCTGCGATTCATTGCTGCCCATCTCTCTTGTCTTCGTTCGGATAAGCGGATATCAATCCGTATGCAATGGTGTACATACTCTTCAAACTTGGAGGGAGCCTCAGAACGGGCCAGTTCGTCCTTAATGGCGCTGGATAATCCTCTCCTGAACAACGGTAGTTGCGCCTCAGATTTCCAAGTCGTGTCCACTGCCCATCTCTTAAATTCCATGGCATACTCTGTGACCGTACGTCGGCCCTGTCGAAGCGTCAGTAAGTTGGTCTCTGCAGTGGCGCGACGATTAGGATCATCAAACATCAGGGCCATGCCATCAAGGAACTGAGTCAGACTATCTAGACAAGGATCAGCGGTCTCAATTAGCGGGTTTGCCCATGCTAGAGCCTTGTGTGTCAGAAGCATGATGATGCAGAGTACCTTGGCGCGATCATTTGGGAATTGACCGATATGTGCATCAAAATAGAGTTTATACTGGTTTACAAAGCCACGGTACTTGTCGCGGTCTCCACCAAACCTAAATGGTGGCAATTTTGGGGGGCTCAGTACTACGGGGGGAGCTGACTTCAAAGCCTCAACCGCGGTTGTCCGTGTATGCAAGTCCTGCATCGCTTTGCCAAGATCCTGCACATTTTTGTTAGCTTGTATCTCTAGAGAATTTATCTTGGACTTTAGCGACTGCAACTCTGTATACAAAGAAGTTGTGTATTGCTGTATTCTCTTAACACGGGTCTCCAAGTCCCCAGACTCAGCGGCCTCCATCTTGTGGGCTTGAGTATCCTGTTACACTATGTGTGAATGCTCTGTGGACACCTATGGCTGATAGGGGAAATGCACAGCAGACAATAGTTACAGCAAAGAAGAGACGAGCTTACAGTCAGTTGCAGCACAGCTGGGTAGCGTTCGGCCGGTAGTAAAAGGCAGGTTGTGTAGCACTAGAGGTTTTCCTGATGAGAGACTGAATCAATCAGGGGGAGCTCATGTGCAGCTGAGGGGATAAGCTGAAGGGCAACAGCCGGGAGGAAGACAGGTATCTAGATGCAGGTATGGTAGGAAATGGCAGAACTCTGGAACAAGAGAACCACAGGACTCTTCACAATAGAGGTGGAGAGCTAGAGGCAGCCGAGACAAAGATCTGACTGATACTCAAGCAGGGAGGAACACAGGTGCATTCATTAATATAGCCTCAAGAGCAGGCAAGATGGCCACCGAAGCTATAGCGGCCATCTTACAACGAGGCAGACTTGCCCACAGACAGGTGAAACGTAAAAACAGAACTGGATCCTTACAGACTGCTTTAAGTATTTCCTGGCGGCAGTCGTGACACATATCCTTGACTAGCATCATTGTGCGCGCTCCAAGCTGTGGGTTGCCCTAGAGGAGTCTTTGAGCCCCCTTCCTCTCACTACCGTCCCATGGCTACACCTTTTCTATGGTTGGACAGTTCGACTTATATACTCCCCTACGTCACGTGACAGACCCTTGGCTCTTGTAGCCGATATGGCCCTGTGCGGAAGCTCTTCTGTAATGACAGTCCTATGACTCCAATCTCGGGCTACCCGGAATTCCCTCCCGCCCTTCGCTCCTCTTTTATCTGTCACCCTTAGGTTCCAGGCGGTCCTCTCAGCTTCCTTCCTTTGTCCGCGTCTGGAGCTGCTTGCCTAGCTCTCCCATCCTGAATTTGCTACCGCTCACTGGCAGTATGCTCAAGTCACCCATTTCTATGCTACCCTTAAGACATCCCATAGTCTCCACAGGCCATTATTACATTTTGAGCGCTTATGTCTCGCTCCTAGTGCTCCCTCTCACATGGTTTCTCTTATTTATGGTTTGTTCATGGAGGATTCTGCTAATGATCTTCCCACGTTTACTCATAGTTGGGAAAGGGAGCTGGGAGTCTCCTTCCCACCAGACGTGTGGTCCTCAGCTTTCCAGGCATGCCATAAGTCTTCCATATCCTGCGAGGCTCAGGAAGTGAATTATAAAATCCTCTCTAGTATGGTATAGGGTTCCCTCTGTCCTCCATGAGATTTATCTGTCCATTACGGCCAGGTGCTGGAGATGTAATGCCGGTCGGGATACAATGGCACATGTCTGGTAGGGATGTTCTCTCCTTTGCCCCTTTTGGTCAGGTGTTTGTCGGGTTGTTCAACAAGTTACTGGTGTCGCCCTGCAGGATGACCCTGCCCTGCTACTCCATTATATTATTCCCGGTAAGATCCGAAAGCATGTCTGCAGACTGTTGGGTTTCCTGCTAGTAGCGACAAGAACTGTCATCCCTAGGCTGTGGAAATCCACAACTCCCCCCTCCCTTGTGTCTTGGCTCCAGGAAATTCTGAATACACACACCATGGAAACTCTGCTTTCAGAACTGCAATGTGATGACAGTGTACTCTGGCGTACGTGGCTTTGGTGGAACCATTTTTACTATTCCGATGATCTCCGCTCTGCTTTTCCTTCCATGTTCCCATGACCTCCTCTTCTCTCTTTCCTTCATTTTTTCACCACTGACTTACCTCTTCTTCATACAGGTTGTTAGCTCCGTTTTCTCATGACATTTGGATTGTGTCTTTCTTTATTTGTTTTTTATTCCTGTTTTGAAATAATTGTGTGGCTAAGCTGCATCAGAGCTCTAGTTCCCCTCCTCCCCCTCCTTGTCCACAAAACTGTTTCTTGTTTTTCCCTCCCCTCCGTCTCCCCGTACCTTTCCTTTTCCTTATTTCCTTGTTACCATTGTTTTACTCTTCCTTTGAATGTAAATGCATAAAAAAATTTTCTTCAATAAAATTCTTAATGTTAAAAAAAAATAAATTATCAAAACAATAGACATTTGCCAAAATGGTATAACTATATAGTACACCTGAACTTGTCCTATGCCTTTGCACAGAAATATAAAAAAATGTTCCCTGTCATCCCTAGCAGCGGCACAACTGGGGTATTTTCTGCCCCAGAAATTAGGACAGGCAGATTTTTAATTAACCAGTATCAAATTCACATGGCACAACTTCTTCCTACCTGCGTGTTTTTTTTCTGTCCTGTGTGGACCAGGACAGGTAGAGAGGACGTTGTCCTCCTCAAGTGATCAGGTTCAGTCTTACCTGAACCTGGCTCCTTGTTTGCTTCTTGCTTCTGCTTGTGTCTTGCTTACGTTTTTTTCTTTTCCTTCTCCCTGTAAAATATATAGTGAATGGCGTTTGCCTTTACCTTGCCCTCCTCCTTTCCCCTTTTCTTATAACTCACCCTCTCTAGTCTGGCGTTTGCTCAGCCCTGCTGAGACTCCTTGGACCCATTGATGTCATAACCAAATTTAGGTGACTACGTTGCTATTAAGAGAAAATCCCCTTTAAAGAAAATACCAGGAATCACCAGCTTTTATGGAATTGTGGGGTAGGCCACAGCTTTATTTACCAATAAACAAACAAACATGTAAACAATCAATTTAAGCATGTCCATGCCCAACTTCCGGCACTTCTCTTCATCCCGGACGCCCCGCTGTGGGACAGTGGGCATGTAGGTCTACTACTTTACACGTATATCCTGGCATGGACTCCCGCCACACAGCAGGCAGTGTACCCCTACATATGACTGCAGGCCCCCCCACCTAACAAAACCAAAGCCCGCTCAATGCCGTCCCACAAACCAAATAGAAAAATGTCTGTTCCGATCAGGTTAAGATGTACCCCGTCCCTGAGAAACAGATTGGCATTGTTGCCCTCCAGTTCAGTGTGGCGAACGGTAACACCACCTAAAGATCGCACAAACTTAGAGACCCGAATATTCAGTACCCTGCGGGCACGCTCTATAGCCGCTGGATCCTGAGCCCCACGCCAGTGAAGGCGGGGCACCACCTCCGACCACACTAATACAACAGAATTAAAGAAGTCATATACCCTCTGTAGGTCCTGCTTGACCATAGTAATCAGCTCTGCCAATTTAACTCGACCCAAATCATTCCCTCCCGCGTGTACTAGGACCACTGCTGGGTCTCTGGCAATCCAGCTGGCCGCTACAATGTCTGGAAGGACCTGTCACCATCGCAGCCCACGGCTGCCACGCCAGAATACCTCCGCACCTTCAATCCCCATAGCAATGCCGCCAGGCCGAACCTCCGCTCTACGTTCGTCCCAGAAAAGAAACGAGTGCCCGATCAACCAGACGGACGCTGGGACACCTGTAACAAAAGGGGAGGGAAAAGTCAAAGATAACTGATAAAC
The DNA here is from genome assembly GCF_031893055.1 of Leptodactylus fuscus. Lineage (NCBI taxonomy): Eukaryota > Metazoa > Chordata > Amphibia > Anura > Leptodactylidae > Leptodactylus > Leptodactylus fuscus. The sequence goes on along the minus strand of NC_134269.1, from coordinate 181,841,400 downwards.
GAAGAAAAGGAGAATACCACACAAATAAAAGATGAAAGTGCCCGAATCAGCATACCCACCATGCCCAGCGGACGCCGGGCACTAGGGAGTCATCAAATCGGGCCTAATATAAGATCGAAAACAGTCAGATTTCCACCGACCCAAGCGTTTGACCGCCTCCTCACCCAAACCAACAGCGTCCGCTGTTGTAGCAGCACCTATCCTGAACGAATAGGTCCCGAAATCCTGCTGATCCAAACCCAATTCCCTCAAACAAGACCTGAAAACCAACAAAAACTGAAACCGAGTTAATGGGGAACCAGACTCATGCACAAGAAAAACCTCCACCTGTGGACGCCTGGCAACATAATCCCGAATCACACTAACTGGGCAAAAAGACGAACCCACCTTCCCAATAGTAACCCAGAACCCCCTACCAAAACGATCCGTCTTAGACTTTCATATACACAACTTAACCGCATCATCTGAAACAACAACATCCCCAGCCAACAGACCCCCGGGACGAGACCTACTGGGACTAACCAGCTCCCCGATACGGAGCGCCGCAAAGAAAGCCAAAGAAAAAGCGGCCCTCAACAAAAGTACCTCATAATCATCACCACAAACTACTTCCAACATGCAGCACAGGCGACGCAGGAGACTAAGTGAAACTGGACGACGTTTATCACCACCACCCTTCTCCTTTCTCCAACCTTTCAAGGCCTGACGAATAACAAAATGCTTAGTCACATCCATTCTCCCAAACAATTTCAACATAAAAGCCACACCGGCTAACTTCTTTACAACCATATTGTAAGTAAAACCCCGCTGGCGCATCACCGATAAGAACTCCAGGGAGACATCCAACAAAGCAGCACTGTCCGCGGGTACTATACCGCCAGACATTGACAACCAGAGAACCCAGGCGTTGCAATGGCTCTTCCAGGTAGAAGCAGTCACAGAATTACGAATAAGATCTAACAAGTGCTCTCTACCAGGTCCCACAACAGATCCGGGCAGCTCCAACCTTCTGGGTTCGCCAAAGGGTGAAGGGCACGGAAGACCTGCAAACGGGAGCGAGACACTGCGTCAGCCAAACTGTTCTCCTCCCCGGGTACATGGCGCGCCTTAAACCATATATTATTACGTAAACACACCAGAACCAGGTGTCTTAACAGGGCCAACACCGGGAGTGAAGAAGAGGACTGCCCATTGATCACCTGCACAACCGCAAGGTTATCGCACCAAAAACAAATCCTACGACCTGCCATCCTGTCACCCCAAAGAACCACCGCAGCCACTATAGGGAGCAACTACAAGAGGGTCATATTCTTAACTAAACCTGAAGCCACCCAATGCCCCGGCCAGGAACCCGCACACCAGTCATCACCGAAGATGGCTGCAAAACCACCCCCACCATCTGCATCAGTAAACAAAGCAAGGTCCGCATTGCACACTTCGGCCTGCTGACATACAGTCTGACCATTAAAGGTCTGCAGAAAAACATGCCAGACGCGCAAGTCCTCCCTCAGAGGGTTCATAATACGAATAAAATGGTGGGCCTGAAGCACACCTCTCGTCACCAACGAGAGCCGGCGACAAAAGGCGTGCCCCATCACCCTACACGCAAATGTCAACAGGCCCAGTAAGCTCTGCATCTGATGCAATGTGACCTTCTTAACTCGAAGGAACTCCGCAACCAAAATAACTAAACGATCCAATTTGTCAGCCGGAAGACGGAAGACCATGTCCACAGAATCGATTTCGATACCTAAGAACGACAAACACGTGGATGGGTCTTCCGTCTTATTGGCGGACAAAGGAACACCAAACTGTCTCATAAGGGATTTTAGCGTACACAAAAGATGAGCACACGTTCGAATTACCCGGGCCGACAAAAAGAAAATTGTCCAAATAATGTAAAACCGATGGGATGCCCGTCTCAAAGCGGAGTGACCACTCAAGAAAAGAACTAAACAACTCGAAATAATAACAAGAGATGGAGCATCCCATGGGCAAACACATGTCCACAAAAAACTGATCCCTAACCATGCAACCAAGCAAGTGGAAACAATCCGGGTGCACCGGCAGGAGCCGGAAGGCCGATTCGATATCTGACTTTGCCAACAAAGCACCCGGACCTGCCGAACGGAGCAAGAACACGGCATGATCAAAGGAGGTGTACGAAATAGCCGCATCCTCCTTTGAAATACCATCGTTAACAGATGACCCGCAAGGGTACGAGAGGTGATGTATGAGACGGAACTTTCCAACCTCCTTCTGAGGCACCAGGCCCAAAGGGGATACCCTCAAATTGGGTAATGGCGGCTCAGCAAACGGACCCGCCATCCGTCCCAACGCCACCTCCTTAGTGACCTTCTCCCACTCCATCTCCTTGTTATCCCTGACAGACTTCAGGTTTGGAGACAAAAACAAAACAGAAGAAGGAACGTGCGGTATGAAAAATCCTAGACTAAAACCATCATGCAGCAGGTTTGCCTCCTGCCTCCTGGGGTACAGCGCGAGCCACTGCCCCAGCACCCGCACGTTCACCGGTGTTCTCTGGAACGCCGGGCGCACCCAACTTGCCCCCTTGCCGGTTATGGCGGAAGCATCATAAGGCGGAGTGCGACCCACCACAGATGGAACATTCGTGGCAGAAACGGCATGAGGCGTGGAAGCGGCAGTGCCCTTCATTATACAGCCAACATGCTCCACTCAGTCTCTGTACCGCTGGTTGACCTCCCGACCCAGCGGTACCAGGTTGAAAGGGGCGTTGCGGACGCTGCGAAAGGATCAATTGGATCCAAACATCGGCAGCCTTAGAGGCCCAGCCGATGGAAGGGGTGAGAGCCAGGCGACGACGAAACTCCTCGTCGTAGCGCCACCTGGCTGACCCCCCTTGCAACTTATGAGTGCTATAAATAGTGTCCATATAAACAAAAAGGTCCGGACCCTTTGCCGGACATGCCTGACAAGTTATGTAAGCCAAGGCGGCGAAGGCCTGTAGCCAATTGCCAAAGGTCTTGGCCACCTTCTGCTTCCTATCCGCCCCTTTCTCAAAGGTTCTTTCCTTATTGACGGCGATGTGCTCAATAAGGACCAAATATCTACGTATTCACCTTTCAAGATTTTTTCCCTCGCCTCCGCGGGAACATGCGTTCCCAGCGGGGCCACACCACAGAACATTGAATCCCTAAACATAAAGTTAGAAGCCGGGTGAAGCTACACTCTCTGAAGAAGCTGTCTTCTTCCCTTCAGCTAGCTCTAGCGCATGTTTCAAGATGGATGCAAAATCGCCAGTGTGTGAAGGTGCATGTGTGGTTAGAAGTGCCCACGCAGGAAGGCAGGCGTACTCACCGTCCTTCGTCCCAGGTAGGACCTGCAGGGGCTCGGCGGCCGGGGGGATGGGCGGAGACTGTGTCTCCGGACAGCGGGCGGCAGCAGATGAGGTAGCCCTCCCGGGCAGCTCCGTAGCTGATGTCCCACGACGACGGCTGAACCAGGAAGATGAGGAATGATGACGTGACCCGCCAGACAGCCTTTGGTCCCGGCTGCTATGGCTCCGCCTGGATCTGGAGGTCGAGCGGCTGGGCGGGGTACGACAGCGGCTGCGGCTCCTCCTTCTACAACGGGACCTCCGGCTGTGGGAATGGTGTGAGGACTTCTCCTGGCGCCCACGGTAGTGGCGGTGAGGACTGCTCCCTGAAGAGGACTCAGAAGAAGGGAGTGCGCTGTGCAGAGCGGCCCCTGACCAACACGCTACCCTCCCCACCCGAGCGATGGGTCCGACGCGCAGGAACCGACGTGCGTGCTACTGCTGACCACTGCGAGACCGGACCAGGAGGGGGCACTGGAGGCGCAGGACCCAGGAACCCCCCAGCCGCAGCAGATCCCCCCGCACACCCGCCATGCAGCTGCGGGCGGGCAGCTGCCAAAACAGAAAAAACGTCCCCGCTATCCGGGGCATGGGAACGACCCCCTCCGGCTCCGCCCACCGCAGGGTGCGAAAAGAAGCCACCCAGGATGCCCCCCGCCGCATCCCCAGCAGAATTGCCGGCGAAAACGCTGGCACAGGAAGTGCTATGGGCGCCGCCATCTTGGGCCGACTCAAGCCCCGCCCCTTCCTGACGCGGCTCCTGGCTAGCTCCGCCCACCCCCGACGCTGCACACTCGGCTTCAGTCAAGCCAGGCTGCAGAGGGACTGCCCCCAGGATGGATTGGGTCCTCAAACAGAAAGGGGGAGGCAACGCATGGCGCAGCATCACTAGCAACCTCCCGCCCGCTGACTAAAAGTGACTCCATCCCGGGGCCTAGGGAAACCGCGCCAGAAATGCCGGAGCCCACCGCCCCTCCCCCTACCGCACCGTCATGAGCGCTGCCTACAGAAGCACTGCGACGGCTATCCCGCGCACCGCCCGAACCCCCAGCACTGGACCTACCTCGTACACGCGATCCCCCCACCGACCGAGCAGCACCAGAGCGACCCCTCGCCGGGGGACTAGGGCTTAAACGCAGAGGTGGGCGCGACACACGCTGTGGCCGCCCATCCCTTTCAGCAGGAGCCCCAGACGCAGCACCTCCACCAGACCTCCGCAACAGCTCCAGGAGCCAGCCATGTCCCTGGCTGGCCACACGCTCCATCACTTGCTTCTCCTGAGAGTCCGCCATCGTCAGCACGGGTACTGTTCCTCTCACCATGATTTTGGCAGAAGGTAAGATACCCGCCTACGTGCCCCTTATTATATAGCCCATATAACCCCTCCTTATGTAAACAAAATATGTCACTTATCTCCAGGCAGAGAAACACTACGTCCCCTGTCACTGGGCAAATTAACCCCTTAAGCCAAGGAGTCCAGAGCCCTCTCCTTAGGCAGTACAGGGCTCTCTAAGCAGGATGTTTACAGTCGGGCCGCCTCCTTCTCCAAGTTCTGCTGCTGCTCCAGGCCAGTTTCTGGCTGGGGCAGTCTTCTGGGTGCATGTTTCTGGTGAGGCCTAGTTCCGGCGCAACCGGAGCTTGGAGAGCTGCATTTTTCGTCAATCTGGGGTTTATTTCATCCAGATTTTTCATGGTGGTGGCCGGGGAGGTCTTGTGGAAGGGCTCGGGGGCTTTATTTTCCCTTTTGGAGAACTATGTTATAGAGATTATTATTATAATTAAGACCCGCCTCTTCCGGGTGGGAACTTTAAAAGGAAGCCGGCTTCTGGGCTCTTTGCCCTCTGTTTCATGCCGGTGGGTTCAACCTAGTCCCTAGGTTCTAGTAGTTCTCAAACTATCTTTTGCTTGCAATCCTGCAAAAGAACATCTGAAAAAGTTTTGGTAAGACTTCAACTTCTTTTCCAACTTATGTTTCCCTTTACCCATGCCACTTTTACTCTACAGGTGTTTCACCAGTGGTTTTCAAATCCGACCTTATAATGTCGTCTTCCACTACACCTCCGGGTGACCGTGGTAGCAGGAGGAAACCTTCAAAAAGAAGGCATCCGTCTTGTCTAGAGTGTGACATGCCACTCCCTGAAAGTAGGTGGTAGTCTTTTACCCTCCTAGTCCTATCAAAGATATGGATCCTAATTGCCTGTTTATTTCAGGCTATGACTGGTCGCGTTGTCGGCAATGTAGAGGCCCTTCGCAGGAGAAAACCTCCACAAGAGATGTTGTGGCATGGGTCAAAGACTGTATGGTGAGTACGGAAGCCCTTACGTGGAAATAAAGTATTTTCACTTGGCTATTAAAACATCCTTTCTCTGTTTTAGGATGATTCTCTTAAAGACATCCGTACGTCCTTATCTCAGCTTACCAAGAAACAGCGGCTGGGGAGATGATCCGTTTCTTTACCCTCTATGGAGAGGCTCCATGTTGAGGACGAAGCCAGGTCTTCGGATGAACAGTCCTCAGGTTTCAGCAGACCCTTTTTCCATCGGGACAAGACCCATATGTTGCTGAGGTCCATCCGGTCGTAGGACCAGGATGTTGAAGGGGAAGCCTCCGCGTCCTCCTCTGGAGGGCAGAGGGCTTTTTATGTGGATGCTTCTATGGCCAGTTTAATGGAACAGGAGTGGAAACATCTGGAAAAGGCATACGTCGCAACGAGGGCCTTCAAATTAGTTCATCCAATTAGTTCAGCACAGCTGGAGCGTTGGGGACCCCCCCTAAGGTGGACTTGGCTGTTTCCAAATTATCTCGCCGGTTCTTCTGCATGACGGCTCTAATCTCCAAGATCTCCTGGATAGAAGGGTAGATTCCACCATGAAAAAAGCTTATGCCTCTGCGTCAGCCCAGGCTTCGGTGGCCATCGCCACTACTGAGGTGGCTGATAACATTCGGGCTCGTCTTGACTGTTTGGAACGGGACATCGACTCCGGGGTAAACCGTGATGACATCCTTGCCTCAATGAGCGATTTACATCTGGCTTCAGATTGCCTTAGAGAGGCATCAAGACAGTAGCTTAAGCTAGCTTCTAAGTCAATGGCCTGACCACCGCCGCCAGGAAGCCCTTGTGGCTCAAGCCCTGGAGGGCAGACGCTGCCTCTAAGTTTGCATTGTGCTCCCTCGCCTTTGAGCCAGGGAAGGTTTTTGGCTGGGCGCTGGACGATCTGATGAAGGAGCTAGCCGAGGGTAGAGGTAAGTCGCCCCCCCAAGATGCTAGAGGCAGAAGACCTCCCTCTACTAGAGGTCAAAATTCCACCTCATACTACAGATCTCAGCAGGCTCAGAGGCGTCCCAGATACCATCCAAGAGGAGCAGGAGGTGGGGGCCCCAGAGAGAAGCCCAAAAAGAAATCCAATTTTTGATGGGAGGCTGCTCTCTGTGGCCAATCCTCCTGTAGGAGGTCGGCTTTCCCTGTTTTCAGCTGCATGGCGTCACAACATCACAGACCCATGGGTCCTCCAAGTCATCCATCAAGGCTATGCGATAGAGTGCTCCCAGACTCCTTGTGACTGGTTCATCATCACCTGGTCCCTACTGGCTTTACAACAGTCCTGCCTAGAAAAATCAGTGGCAGAGTACATCTCAAAAGGGGCCCTAGAGAAGGTCCCTCCCTCAGAAATAGGTCTGGGGGTTTACTCGCCGTTTTTTCTTGTTCCAAAATCCACAGGAGGCTGGCGCATGATAATCGCACCAAGATGATCACACTGGTTGCCGCTGTACTCAGACTGCAAGGCCTTTTCATTGTTCCCTACCTCGACGACTGGCTCATAAAAGCTCAGTCTACTTCAGTTCTTCATCATCACCTCCTTCCTACAGAAGTTAGGCTGGCTAATCAACTGGGAGAAGTCAGAAATAGTGCCATCCACCAGGAGGAAATTCCTGGGTTTCCTCTTGGACTCACAAAAAATGCAGGTCTTCCTCACCAGCCCAAGGAAATCAAGAATAGAGGCCGCCGACATTTTCCTTCTCTGGACTCGGTGGGTCACAATTCGCACTTCTATGCGAGTCCTGGGCCTGATGTCTTCCTCGGCCAAGGCGGTCCCTTGGGCTTTATGGCATTTTTGTCCCCTATTGATGGAAGTGTTGTGCGCCTGGAACAGGTGTCCACGGGAACTGCACATTGAAGATCTGCCTTTCTCCCAATAACCGTCTTTACCTCAAATGGTGGAGACACCTGAAAGACGGAAGGTCCTTGGTTCAACCTCATTGGACCCTGTTGACAACAGATGCATCCCACTCGGGATGGGCAGCTCATCTGGATGACAGAACCATTCAAGGTCAATGGAGGAATCCAGAGGAGGGAACATCCAATTGGAAAGAGCTGAGAGCAGTCTATCTAGCACTTTATCACTTCGCCCCCTTCCTCAAAGGGAAGGCGGTTAAGGTGCGGTCAGACAACATGACCACTGTGATTTACCTCAACAAACAAGGCGACACCAGATCTCCAGCGCTACTGAGAGAGACGAATCTAATCCTCTCATGGGCAGAGAAGAACCTGTCCCACTTATCTGCTGTTCACATCAAGAGCTCCCTGAACATAGTAGCGGATCAGTTGAGTTGGGGTATCCCTGTATCAGGAGAATGGTCTCTCAAGCAAGACGTGTTCCAACAAATCATCCAAAGATGCGGTCTCCTGGAGGTCAATCTTATGGCAACCTGACTCAACGCCAAAGTGGGATCCTTCTGCTCTCTGTACCAGGAGGACAATCCCTTGGCAGTGGATGCCCTGTCCATCCCATGGAGGTTCAGGCTGATATACATCTTCCCTCCAATTCCCATCATACCAAAGGTATTGATGAAAATAAGATAAGACCAAGTCTCGGGAATTGCCATAATCCTGTTTTGGCCAAAAAGGACTTGGTTTGCCTAGCTCATGTGCATGAGTCAAGGTGTGTATTGGAGGCTCCCCCCCTCCCAGATCTGGTGACCCAAGGAGAGCTGAGATGCCAGGATCTGAGGAGGTTGACCAGTCCCTATTAAGGAATAGAGGACTGTCTCAAGGTGTCCTGAAGACTCTTGCAAGTGCCATATCCGAATCCACAAAACAGAACTACCGTAAGATCGGTGTTACGGTTATGTGTATATATATATAATTTTTTTTTTTAAAAACAACAGAACCTCTGAGCTGAAAGACACTGCAGCGAGGTCCACAGGCCAATGATGGGCGGCTGCATGTCTGAACTCAATGTGAAATACTGCAAAGACACTGCAGCGTGAAAATCAATGTGAACTACTGCAGAACACTGCAGCCTGGACTAAATGTGAACTACTGCAGAACACTGCAGCCTGATCTCAATGTGAACAGTGTGTACTGTGCGACACTCCATGTGAACATAGGTGCAACTAAAACCCTGCCAGTTTAGCTCACTGGCCATGTGCACCACTCATGCCTCACCGCTCATGCTCAGTAGGGGAGAAATGGCACTTAGCTTGTGAGCAGCTCCAAAAGTCTAAGCATGCTCAGTAGGGTGAAAGCTGGATGGTTAGACTGACCCACAGGTGGTGCTGTGCACTATGATGACAACCTGCAGGACCCAATCCTAACAATCAGTAACATCTATAACGCCTGGTGTCTTGATCATGGAGTGGACTCCTCCGATCCCCCAGTTAAGGTGATCCTGGACTTTCTTCAGGACAGCCTAGACAAAGGGCTCGCTGCCTCTACCTTGAAGGTACATGTAGCGGCTTTGTCCGCCTATCTGGGGAGGCGGTTGTCTCAGGATCCTTTAGTGAGCCCCTTTATTAAATGGACAACTAGGCTGAGATCAGCAGTTACTGCTCCCGTCCACCAATGGGACCTTACTACGGTTTTATAGGCAATTTGTATTGCTCTCTTTGAGCCTCTGGAAGAGGCGAACCTGAAAGTCCTGACTTATAAAGTCACATTCCTCTTCGCGATAACATCTACGAAGAGAGTGAGTGAGCTCTAGGCACTCTCCTCGGAGGCCCCGTACATTTCCTTCTTTGAGGATCGAGTGCAACTGAGATTTCTCCCGGGCTTAAGGCCCAAGGTTCCATCCAGCAAAATATGAACCAACTAATTTGTTTGCCTGCCTCTTATCCATCTCCTTCTTCCCCAGAGGAAGAGAAATTTCACACCTTGGACCTAGTCAGGTGTCTCCATATTTATTTACAGCGCAGGGCTGAGGTAAACAAAATGGTATTTAACAGGGACAAATGCAAAGTTCTACATCTGGGTAACAGAAATGTAAAAAAACATATATAGTATGGGAGGAATAGAACTAAGTGATAGCATAGGGGAGAAGGACTTGGGCATAATAGTAGATCACAAATTCAACATGAGCCAACAGTGCGGTGCTGCTGCAAAAAAGGCTAATAAAATTCTGGGATGTATTAACCGGTTAAGGACCAGGCCCAAAAGTATGTTAAAGACCAGGCCTCTTTTTTCAAAACTGACATGTGTCACTTTAAATGGCAATAACTTTGAGACGCTTTAACTTACACAAATGAATTTGAGATGGTTTTCTCGTAACACATTATACTTCATGTTAGTGGTAAACACTAATCAATATTTTTGCATTTATTTATAAAAAAACTAGGAAATTTGATGGAAATTTGAAAAAAATTGCAATTTTCAAAATGTGAAATTCTCTGCTTTTCAGGCGGATAGTCATACCATCCAAATACATGAATAAATATTATCTCCCATATCTCTGCTTTATATCGGCATCATCTTTTGATTGTATTTTAATTTATTTTGGACGTCACAAGGCTTACAAGTGTAACAGCAATTTTCCAGATTTACAAGAAAATTCTCCAAACCAATTTTTTAGGGACCACTTCAGTTCTGAAAGTAATTATAAAGGCCTGTATAATAGAAACCCCCATAAATTACCCCATTTTCAAAACTGCACCCCTCAAATTATTCAAAACAGCATTTGGGATGTTTGTTAACCCTTTAAGCATTTCATAAGAATAAAAATAATATGGCAGTGAAATTTAGACATTTAATTTTTTTTCACTAATACATTCATTTAGACCCAAAATTAACACATTCACAAAGGGTTGAAGGAGAAAATGCATCTGACAGTTTATTGTGCAATTTCTCCCGTGCACAGAAATACCCCACATGTGGGTGTAAACTGATTTTTGGGCACACGGCAGTGCATGGAAGGGAAGGAGCGACACTGGGTGTTTGAACAGCAGATTTTGCTGGAATAATTTTCAGCGCCATGCCTTATTTGCAGAGACCCTAGAGTACCAAAACAATGGAAACCCCCCAAAAGTGACCCCATTTTAGAATCCACACCCCTCACAGAATTCATCAAGGGGTATAGTCAGCATTTAGACCCTACAGTTGTTTCACAGATTTTACTAACATTGGGATGTGTAAATGAAAAATTACTAAAATGTCACTTTATCTCCAAAGTTTTCATTTTCACAAAGGGTTAAAGGAGTAAAAGCCCCCCACAGTTTGTTAAACAATTTCTCCTGAACACGGCAATACCCCATATGTGGCTATAATCTGCTGTATGGGAACATGGCGGGGCTCAGAATGGAAGGAGCGCTATTTGGCTTTTGGATGGCAGATTTTGCTGGAATAATTTTAGGTGCCATGTCGCATTAGCAGAGCCCCTAGAGTACCAATACAGTGGAAACCCCCTAAAAGTGACCCCATTTGGGAAACTATACCCCCCACAGAACATATTAAAGGGTAGAGTGAGCATTTTGACCCTACAGCTGTTTCACAGATTTTATTAACATTGGGCCATGAAAATGAAAAATTACTTTTTTTTCAACAAACTGTCAATTTAGCCCCAAATTTTTAATTTTCACAAGAGGATAAAGGAGAAAAAGCTCCCTAAAGTTCGTTACACAAATTCTGCTGAACACAGAAATGCCCCATATGTGGTCATAATCTGCTGTATGGGAACATGGCGGGGCTCAGAATGGAAAGAGGGCTATTTGGCTTTTGGAGGGCAGATTTTGCTGGAATATTTTTCAGGTCCCATGTCGCATTTGCAGAGCCCCTAAAGTACCAATACAGTGGAAACCCCCTATAAGTGACCCCATTTTGGAAACTACACCCCTCATAGAATTTGTCTAGGGGTAGAGTGAGTATTTTGGCCTCACAGGTGTTTCACAGATTTTATTAACATTGGGACGTGAAAATGAAAAATTACTTTTTTTCCCAATAAATTGTCCATTTAGCGCCATAGTTTTAATTTTGCAAATAGTTTAAGAATTAAAAGCCCCCCACAGTTTGTTACACAATTTCTTCTGAACACGGCAATACCCCATATGTGGCCAAAATCTGCTGTATGGGTACATGCTGGGGCTCAGAATGGAAAGAGCGCTATTTGGATTTTGGAGGGCAGATGTTGCTGGAATAGTTTTCAGGTGCCATGTCGCATTTGCAGAGCCCCTAAAGTATCAATACAATGGAAACCCCTCAAAAGTGACCCCATTTTAGAAACTACACCTGTCAAGGAATGTATCAAGGGGTATTATCATTTTGAGCCTAAAATGCTTCCCAAAAATTAATGTACAAAATGAAAATTGAAATTTTTAAAAATATGCCATTTCGGTGCCCAATACGTTGCACCCACTTTGTGTTGTCAGAGACCTGCACTCCTAAAACTATTAAGTGGGCCATCCCGGGGGTCAAAAAATTATATATGTGGGTGTAAACTGCTGCTTGGGCACACAGCAGGGCTCAGAAGGGAAGGACCACTGTGCGTTTTAGCTTTTGGGATACAGATTTAGAGGGACCCTCTGGGCGCCATGATGTTTTTGCAGAGCCCTGGAGGTTCCAGTAAACTGGAATTCACCAAGAAGTGACCCCATTTTGTAGGGGCAATTTTAGGGTCTCTGCAAATGTGACGTGGTGTCCAAAAACGAAGAATCTAAATCTGCACTCCAAAAGCACATATTGCTCCTTCACATCTGCACCCTGCTGGGTACCCAAATAGCAGTGTATGCCCACATGTATGACACTGGTGTACCCCGGATAACGTACTTAATGCCATATGTGGGTAGAATCGGCTGTTTGGGCACAACCGGGGACAGAAGGGAAGGAGCGCTATTTTGGTTTTTGGAGCACAGTTTGGTTTTTTTTGCCACTTTTGCAAAGCCCCTGAATTGCCAATAAAGTGGAATCCGCAGACATGTCACCCTATTTTGGACACTACCCCACTGATGGGATTTATCAAGTGGTGTAGCGAGAATTTTTAACCCTTGAGTGTTGCATTTATTTAGTTTCCAGAAATGAAATCGCAACTGATAGAGAAGTTAAAAATGAAAATTTTACAGATTTGCCATTTCAGTGTGCAACATGTTGTGCCCGACTTATGTCAGCAGAGACACTCCAAAAACTGTTAAACGGGTATCCCAGGCACAACAGCTTTTAGAGCGTTCATCTCTGATACAAGTCGGGCACAATATATTAGGCACTGAAAGGACGTATTCCTGGAAAAATGGTCATTTTCACCTCTCACAATCCACTACAGTTATAGTTATATATATAAAGTTATAGCAACACTTGGGGGTTAAAAATGCTGTCTGTACCCCTGGATAAATCCTTCAGGGGTGTAGTTTCCAAAATAAGGTAATTTATCAGGGGATTCCAAATTACTGGCGTTTCAGCTCTACAAAAGTGTCATGGCATCCAAAAACCAAACCGTCTGTGCTCCAAAAACCAAATGACCCTTCTTCCCTTCTGTGTCCGGCTGTGCCCTAGTATCAGTTTATACCCACATATGACATTATGTCCGTTATCCGGGGGTACACCAGTGTCATACATGTGTCATACATGTGTCATAAACTGCAGTTTGGACGTACAGCAGGGTGCAGAAGGGAAGGAGCGCTATGCGGCTTTTGGAGCACAGATTCAGATGTTTGGTATCTGGACGCCATGTCATGTTTGTAGAGCCTGTAAGGTACCAGAAAAGTGGATTCCATGGGGTACCAGGAGTGACCCCATTTTGAAAACTGCACCCCTCAAAGAATTTATCAGGGGGTGTAGTGAGTATTAGTATCCCGGACGTGACTGCACAGCGGATGGCGAAGAGGGAATGTATAAGCTGTGCGGAGGACATTGCAAACACCAAATTCCCTACTATGTCCCCGTAGCTCCTATGATTGGGGGAGTCACTCTGGGGGTCACTTTAGGGGTCACTTCTGGTGTCTGTTCCCTCATAAGCTGTAAATCTGGGGTGTCCCCTGATATCCGCTCACACAGCTTATATATTCCCTACATGACGCACCCAGTTGTGTTCTAATAATTTGGCGATTTTTGAGGGTTTTTGTCTTCACATTGTGAGATGCTATATTTTCTTTATGTTTCTGGTGACGCGGCCATATAAGGGCTTATTCTTTGCGGGATGAGATGCATTTCGTAATGACACCATTTTTGGGTGTCTACATCTTATTGAATACATTTTATTAACCCTTTTTTGCTGGATTTAAAAAAAAAAAAATCAATCCTGGCATTGAGTTTTACTTTTTTAATTTTGCGCCATGCAGCGTACAGTATAAGTAACATGTTCCCTTTATTCTGCGGGTCGGTACGGTTACGGCGATACCTCATTTATAGTATTTTTTTATGTGTTACTAGTTCTGCAGAGGAAAAACACATTTGGGGACATAAATCAATGTTTTTTGCATCGCATCTTCTAAGAGGCGTAACATTTTTATTTTTCGGTTGACAGAGTTGGTTGAGGGCTTATTTTTTGCGGGACAACCTGCGCTTTTTATTGGTACTGTTGTCGGATGCATATGACTTTTTGATCACTTTTTATAGCATATTTTGTATGGTGAGATGGCGAAAAATCATTACTTCCGGCGAGTTTTTTCCGTTTTTTTTTTCCGGCGTTCGCCGTGTACATTAAATATTATTTCAGTTTTATTGTACAGATTGTTACGGACGCGACAATACCAAATATGCATTGTTTTTATTACTTTTTAGTTCTTTTTTTATATAATTCATTTTCTATTGAGAAAAAGGGATTTTTGGGCTTTATAACTTTATTAATTTTTTTCATACACTTCATTTTATTTTTTTTACATTTTTTTTTACTTTTTCATGTGTCCATTTAGGACACTTCAATCAGCAATACTTTGCTGATATAGAATGCCATGTGAGACACAGCCTGCAGGTGTCCCACATGGCATTCCGTAGCAGGATGTCAGGCTGTGTAGACGCACAGCCTGACATCAGAAGGTCCTGGCAGGATCACCAGGTATGTGGGGGCTTCGGGCAGTCTGGGGTCACTGGCCAGACCCCAGACTACCTTTTACTGCTATCGGCACCCTCCGATCTCGCCGCGGGGGGTGCCGATCTGATTTAATTGTCGGCGGATGCCTTTCGATCGCGCCGTGATGTTTCACGGCGCGATCGAAAGGGTTAAAACGTCCAGTCGGACTCAGTTCCGACTGGACGTTATTGAGGAAGGGGTTAGGTGTTAGTAACACCTAACCCCCGTCCTCCCCGCACCCATCCCCCCGCGAAATAGGTACCTAAAGACAGGACGTATTTTTACAATAGTCCGGTCTTTAGGTACCTGGACCGCAGGCCGTAATTTTACGTACGGCGGTCCTTAACCGGTTAAGACAAGCATTGAATCTAGATCAAGAGAGGTCATTATTCCGCTGTACTCTTCCCTGGTCAGACCACACCTGGAATACTGTGTACATTTCTGGGCGCCTCAATTCAAGAAAGACATCGATATATTGGAGCAAGTCCAGAGAAGAGCAACCAAAATGGTGGAAGGTCTGCAAACCATGTCCTATGAGGAGCGGCTAAAAGAACTGGGATTGTTTAGTTTGCAGAAGAGAAGGCTGAGGGGAGATTTAATAGCAGTCTACAAATATCTGAAAGGTAGTCACAGTGCAGAGGGATCTACCCTATTCTCATTAGCACAAGGAAGTACAAGAAGCAATGGGATGAAACTAAAGGGAAAGAGATACAGATTAGACATTAGGAAAAACTTTCTGACAGTGAGGGTAGTGAGAGAGTGGAATAGGCTGCCACGGGAGGTGGTGGGCGCTCCATCAATGGAAATCTTCAAGCGGAATCTGGATAAACATATAGCTGGGATGATTTAGGAAAACCTGCACTCGCAGGGGGTTGGACCCGATGGCCCTTGAGGTCCCTTCCAACTCTACCATAAGAAACATAAGAAACACTCACTCTTTCAGAAGATCTGAGAACCTTCTGTTTAACTATATGGGCATCTGGAAGGGCCTCAAAGCCTCCAAGGCTTCTATAGCATGCTGGGTGAGAGAAGCCATAAAGTCTTCCTTTGCAGCTCAAGGATTACCACCTCCGGCCCTTCTTAGAGCTCATTCAACTAGAGCCGTGTCTATGTCCTGGGCGGAAAAAAGGGCTTTGTCCCTAGACCAGATATGTGCAGCTGCCTCCTGGTCTTCGGAGTCAACTTTCATAAGCCATTATCGCCTGGGCTCTCGCTCCTCGGAAGCCACCGCTTTCGGGCAAGCTGTGTTAAGCTCAATTTGCGGTGAAATCCCGCCCTAGTTGTTAACTACTTGTTATCTCCCCAGTTGTGCTGCTGGGATGACAGGGAACAAGAGATTATGAAGATAATCTTGTTTCCCTTAGTCCTAACAGCAGCACAAGACTTGCCACCCAAAAATGTATATTCTATTAATTTTTTAATATTATTATTTTTTTATTATTATTATTACTCTTGTACATGCAGGGGGGAAGTTGTGCCCTTTAAAAGGGGTCAGCCATGTGAATTTAATACTGGCTAATTAAAAATCCGCCTATCCTACCAGCACACAGGGGCAGAAAATACCCCAGTTGTGCCGCTGTTAGGACTAAGGGAAACAAGATTATCTTCATAATCTCTTGTTATGGGTGTCATAAAAAACATTTATTTAATTTTTGCAAAGTTTTAGATCTTTGTTGAGATGTTCAAACATAAATAATACCGAATCCTACCGAAACAAAGAATACAAGTGACATGTCAATTTGGCTCCACAGTAAACACTATAAAACGAATCCCCTAAGAAAGTCGCACAAATGCACTGTTTTTTCAAATCCACCCAATTATGATTTTTTTTCCCAGTTTCCCAATACATTGTATTGGGAATGCATACAGACCCGACATCCGCCTCTCTCTATTACAGTGGGTGCCGGTCTGTATTCGCATTGTGAAGGCTAGACTGGTCTATGAGCGCGCACGCAGGGCCAGCGGCATCTTGCCGCTTGGCTTTGCATATGTGTATATGTGACCCAGCATCCGCTGTAATAGAGAGGCGGATGCCGGGGAGTGTAGACGCCGGCACAGATGCCGGCACAGACACCAGCACAGATGCCAGCAACATCGCTATGCTTCTGCCCTGCATGAAGCCAGCAGCGGCAGAAGCGATGCTGTTATTCTGCTCCTGCCGCTGCTGGCTTCATGCAGGGCAGGAGCATAGCGATGTTGCAGGCATCTGTGCCAGCATTCAACCGTCCCCGGCATCCGCCTCTCTATTACAGTGGATGCCGGGTCTGTATTGGCGGCCCCTTCCCCCCAAAGGGTAAACTACCCCCCCTCCAGGCTCGCACCCGTGCACTTAGCCCCTCCCCCCTCAGAGCAGCAGATACATCACTTGACTTATGACCAGATAAGTCAAGGGATGTGTCCCAAAAAAATGAATAAAGTAAGATAGTGGACAAACAAAGCAGTTTTGCTGAAGCAATGTATATAGGAAAAGTCTTACATTCACATTAACAAACAGTATAGATAGGATCTTTGTGATGGGACAACCCCTTTAAATGACTTTGTGAATGGAAAAATAAAAAAGTTGTGATGTTTGGGACACGGGGAGTCAAAAATGAAAATTGAAAAATGTCACAGACGGGAAGGGCTTAAAAGGGTAAAAACCCTTCCTATTGTCTAACCCAGAGTTTCCCAAACTGTGCTCAGGGGAGCACCAAGTGCTCCATGAACCATCTATAGGTGCTCCGTGATATGGCAATAATAAATGGTTAACAATAATAAATAGATACACGTTAAGGGTTTCAAAATTAAAATACTGGTTCACAAGCACTCCTACCAGCGCGGCACTACAGTCAGTTCAACGAATATACAAGGCCGACGGATTAACGCTTCACGGTCAGACGGCACTTCCAAACTGGTCTCAGACCACCATTTCCAGCTTAATACGCTGGTCTCGTATATTCGCTGAACAAACTGTACCTACGGTTGGTAGTGCTTTAGTCATCTTTCACTCTTGTATTGTGTGGTTTGCGGTTTTAGTTTACGCAGTATTTGCAGTTATTCGAAAAACATTCCTAATTTGGTTGTTCAGCTGGTTTAAGACTGGATCCTTCAGAAAAGCATTTAATAGCACTGACACAGACCCTCCAATAGAAGCAGCAGCTTCAACATCGAACAGGTATGTTCAAGTATTATGTTAAAAAGTCAGGGGCAACACGGTGGCTCAGTGGTTAGCACTGCTGGAGTTGCAGTGCTGGAGTCCTGAATTCAATTCCCTCCAGGAACAACATCTGCAAGGAGTTTGTATGTTCTCCCTGTGTTTGCATGGATTTCCTCCCATTCTTCAAAGACATACTGATGCCTTTAAAAAAAAAGGACATTGCGATCCCTATATGGGGCAATCTACATTTAAATAAATAAATAATAATGTAAAAAAGTTAAAATATGTATGTTGTGATTATCCAGAACCAGATTTGGGTGATACCATTTTTCAATTGCCGTGATGAAGAGATTACTGATGCTGAAATAAGTTAGTGACGCCAAATGGTCCATGGTCATGTGATGAGCACACAGGTGCCGCTCATTACAGTCACAGCACAGTAATCAGACATCTGCCTGGTAATCAGCTGTGCACCCGTGTGCTCATCACATGACCATGGACCGTAAATCACATGACCATGGTCAGACTTTTATCCTCTAGAAGTAATAGAATGAAGGACAGCAAGCTGAAATCTTGAAGAATTGATATAGAAAGTATATTGGAAAATTGTATATCTTTTTATTGTACATTTGTTTGTCAATATTGCTCTGAAAGTGGCCAACCCCTTTAAGCTTTTTGCAAAAATATAGGCATTTATATTTGCCCCTCAACTGCCGAACCTCATACACCTAGGCCAATTTGACTTTGTCCCCCCCCCCCACTCCCGAGAGGGCTCCCCCTTCTACTTCCTCTTTACTGATGCAGAGAAGGCATTAGACCAGATGGGCTGACAATTCATTCACAGACCTGCTTCCACATAGGACTGGGCTCTCACATGCACTCCTGGATAGCAGCTTTTTGCTCATATTTGATAGCTCATATCAAAGTATACGATTACCTCTCTGTCCCATTCTCTGTCTCTAATGGTACTAGGCAGGGCTGTGCATTGTTAGCACTGATATTTGTTTTCTTCCTTGAGCCATTCGTTCCTCTGCTATGTATGAGCCAACCCAGTGAGCCACATGAAGTACCTGGGTATACATCTCAGACCAGTGGCGTAACTAGGAATGGCGGGCCCTTGGCGAACTTTTGACATGGCCTCCCCCTGACCGTTGCCAAAGACATCGACCAACCGAACTCCCCTGGCCCCTGCACACAGTATTATGCCCCATAGTGGCCCCTGCACACAGTATTATGCCCCATAGGGACCCCTGCACACAGTATTATGCCCCATAGGAACCCCTGCACACAGTATTATGTCCCATAGTGACCCCTGCATGCGGTATTATGCCCCATTGTGGACAGACCTCAGACTCCAGATAATCGGAGACCCAGGGGGGGATAAAAATAAAAAAAAATACTGTTACTTCCCTATCCCTGACTCCGCTGCACACTTCACCGCTGTCGGCCATCTTCAATGACGTCCGGGACGTCATGTGACCAGGGGCCTGCGTCGCGATGCATATGGACGCAGGTCCCGGTCATGTGATGTCAGGGACGTCATGCAAGTAGGCCAGAAGCCTGCCCGGAGAAGTAAGTAACACAGTTTTTTATGTTCTGTTACCTCTCCTGGACCTCCGATCATTGTACTTAGGGGTCCAAAAAGACCCCAGAGTATAATAGTGCTTGTGGGGCCCATGGCGTCATTTACCAATCCTGGCCTCTTACCGATCGGTAAGTAAGTAGGGCCCGTTACCGGCTGGAGTAACTCCAGCCAGTAACAGCCTATTAAAAAATCCCCGAAAAAACCCCGCAGCAGTAGCAGCTATCGCCAGGCCCCCTAAGGTTAGCCAAGTTTATTCTTTATCAGTCCAACTACCACACATATTACAGTAGTGCACATCTATCAAGTGATGGGTCCAAATAGCTCTATACTCCACAACAGACCCTCCACAATCTCACCAACCATCATTGTTCTTTTCCCTGGGCCTTTTCCTCCTTCATAACAGTGATATCCATCTTTACACATTGGGGTGTAACACTCAGGAGGGCCAGGGCTGGTATCACGGGTAATATATCAGATGTGGCCATCTTTCAGGGGGTCCCTGGGTCCCAAATGTACACGAAATCTCCTTTTTGATGTCCCCGACTACCCACCCCCACTCTGATATCTGACAATGACAACAGACAACCAGGCTTCGGGGGTAATCGTTGCTCTTTTACTAGCAAGACAAGGGTTTGGGGACGCTTGTCCACATCAGGGAGAGTGTGTGCCTACATAGGCAGTACGGAGACTTACAAGTCATTCCTGCTCCGCTAGGGATTATGGGTAAAAAATACGCAAATCTATTCTCCTGGATGGAATTAGGAGAACAGAGTGCACTCTGTACACCACCCTATATCACTCTGCCAATCAGTATCCCTACGCTATGCTGATGGCCCAATAGGCCGAAACAGCGCTGTCCATAGCTGGGAATCTGTTCCTTTTGGGACAGAAATACTGATTTGGCAATTAAATCCATATCATGATTAAAAGACTTTATAACTGAGTCGTTCATGATGTTAAGGATTCTGCCCTCTATAGGGTGGTGTACAGAGTGCACTCTGTTCTCCTAATTCCATCCAGGAGAATAGATTTGCATATTTTTAGCAAGACAAGGTAATACAAATGTACATATGGAGGAATTCTTCACATACAATACAGCAATCTTTGTAGGTAGTGTCCAGTTAGCAGATGATGGAGGCAGAATGCTTTGGATAGATTAATTAGTAGTTGCTTGGGTAGTTAACTTGTATATACTTGTAAAGATGGCCTGTATCCAGGGGGTTAGTCCTCAACAACTGGGTACACGTATGTAGAATAGCAAATACAATTTCTTTTCAGCAGCGGGAGACCATCAATTTCTGCCAGACTAGCTATGGGCTTCTTAAATATAGATTTGTCCCAAAGACTTACTTGAATAGAGAAATACGTGTAGACATCCCAGATGTATGGATAGGCAGGTCCATCAACGTTAGTGCTTGTAGGCTTGGAGCTTCAGAGGAAAACACTCTCTGAGGAGAATCTTGAGAACAGAGGAAAAGCCATCTCTGCTTGCAGTGCCCTGAGAGTTGGCTGCCATTTCCCGCTCTCCATGTGCTGTGTCTGCAGCTGTCTCTACACAAAGGACCAAAGCACAAGGTCCCCAACCCCCCTAGAGGGGGCTGTCACCCCTCCTCCTCCAGGCCAGTCCTGAAGGTCACCTGATTGTACTGGACACACCTTCACACTGACAGCTCAAATTACAATGGCAAAGTATAGGCAGGTGTAGTTCACAAAAACATCCACAAGATGGCGCATTAATAGACCCCCTGTGTGCTGGCTCTGGAAAAATAGAAGGAATGAAGGGGGAGGAAACGCTTTACCTTATATGCAAATGTCCATACCATCTCGGTCTGCAAGGACTATTAAAGGGAATTGGATGAGCAGCACCGGGACATTACAGGGGTCGTCTGTGGTTTGTCACCTCATCAACGCAACATGGTCATGCATTCCAGCTCTTTGGAAGTAGTCCTCTGCACTCACAATAGGCCAGTGGTTTGGCAGGACCCAGGACTTGCAGCGAATGGAGGATCTTACAGCTTCTATGCATGGTATGGACCGTATGGATGAACAATTTTGAAAAGGTTGGTTTTACTGGTTACAGTTCCAGGACTCTGTGGAGTTTGGGTCACTTCAGGTCTAGTCTCCCTGCCTCATGTCTGCTCTCCCACGTAATACTGCTGTGATTTCTAGGTGGCCCAGCAGGTGGGGCCTGCTGGTAGTCCCTAAAGCAATTTTAGTTTCCCTTATCTTCCTACAACCCATCTTACCTAGCAGTGGCTGACTGGAACCTGTGCCACCTTAGAGATAAACCTTTCTTTTCCCCTATGCCTCCCTCATTTTTACCCATATTTTATGTTAAATTATTATTTCTACCTCAAACTGTGACTTCCTGCTTGTTGTTATGATACTCCTCCATATATTTTCCTGCCCCAACCTGGTTTCTTAAGTTGTATATATTTATTGGCTTATAATGACCCCATATTCTATTTCTTGGGCCAGGTGCAGTTAGAGCAACGTGTGATAATTTCCTAGCCTGACCTTCTGACTAAGATAATGACTCCATCACCACCTTAAAGGGATCCTATCTTTCAAACCCTTTTTTTTCTAACACGTCAGAATAGCCTTAAGAAAGGCTATTCTTCTCCTACCTTTCGTTGTCTTCTCCGCACCGCCGTTCGCTTGAAATTCTGTTTTTTCTTGGTATGTAAATGAGTTCTTTTGCAGCATTGGGGGCGGGCCCCAGCGCTCAAACAACATCAAACATCAACAAAAACATCCCCAATGCTGCCATAGAACTCTCCAGCGCCGCCCTCATCTTCTTCTGAAACGCGTCTTCTTCCGGCAGTGTCTTCTAACTTCTATGCCTCGGGCTTAGGGCAAAACTGACTGCGCATGCTCGCGGACACAAGAAAAATGGCCGCTTGCACAGTAGTACGCGCATGCTTGTGTAAGCGGCCACAAACAATTGGCCGCCGGCATGTGAACTTGGCTCTGCCAACGGCCCGATGGCAGAGCCGACTGCCCAGGCGTACAAGGTGTGACCCCAGCCAGAAGAAGACGAGCAAAGAGGCGGTTTCTGAAGAAGATGGAGGCGTCGCTGGAGAGAGTTCTCTTGCAGCATTAGGGACGCCCCCAGTGCTGTTTGAGCGCTGAGGCACGCCCCCAGTGCTGCTGGAGAACTCATTTGCAAACCGACAAAAACCAGGACAGAGACGACTTCTAAATGTAGGAGAAGAATAGCCTTTCTTAAGGCTATTCCGATGTGTGAATGAGAAAAAAAGAGTTTTAATGGTAGAATCCCTTTGAAGAGACTCTATCAGCAAAATCATGCTGATAGAGCCCCACATATGCGTGAATAGCCCTTAAAAAGGCTATTCAGGCACCGCTAATGTTATATTAAACTACCCCCAGTTTTAAAATAATACCCTAAAAAAGAATGTGATAAACTTACTGAAGGTGCACGGTGGGCGGGCATTCAGGGTGTGTCTTCTTCTTCATCCACGCCTCTTCTTCCTCCGATGTCCTCCGGTTCCGTCCTCCTCCGGCGCTCGCGAACTGACATTGATTAAAAAAAATGCCCTGGGCGCATGCGTAGTAGCCGTAGTAGAAGCCTCATGCTACTGTGCATGCGCCCAGGGCATTTTTTTTAATCAATGTCAGTTCGCGAGCGCTGGAGGAGGACGGGACCCGAGGACATCGGAGGAAGAGGAGGCGGGGATGAAGAAGATGGCGCACCCTGAATGCCCGCCCAGCGTGCACGATGCGTAAGTAGAGCACATTCTTTTTTAGGGTATTATTTTAAAATGGGGGGGGGGGTAGTTTAATATAACTTTAGCGGTGCCTGAATAGTCTCTTTAAGGGCTATAGGACTCCAACAAGAGAGCTAGGGTCATCGGGCATCTCTACTTTTCATTGCCTTGTGTATGTCATGCAGGGGCGGATTATAATATAAGGATAAACTGGGTTATGTGTTTGACCCATTATAATCCGACTTTAGGGTGCATTCACACAATGTAATGTGCTGCGTGACCTGGCACGTATACGCCGTGTGAGTTTGTGCGCCGTAAAAGCTCCCATTCATTTCAATGGGAGTTAGGTTATTTTGCGCCCATGATTTTGCGTCTACTTGGCAATATTAGGGTATCTTCACACGTAGGAAAAGGTCCTTAGTCCCATTGTGTGAAATGACGTTCTTTGTTATGTATCTGTCTGTATTTGAACCCTACATTTGAACCCTGTATTTGAAATTTCCCCAATGTGGGACTATTAAAGGATTATCTTACAAATTGTACAGTGCTGCGGAATATGTTGGTGCTATATAAATAAACTGTATTATTATTATATAAAGGTTGTGGAAATCTTTTCTTCCATGTAAACATTTAGCTCTGCTCGCGGCAACAGAATGCTGATGCGGCAATGAGGCATGTTGCTTCTTTTTTCCGCTACTAGCTAGCGGAAAAAAGAAGCAAGCAACTCCCATTGAAATCAATGGGAGACGTTTTTGGTGGCGGATTTTGAGGTGGATTCCGTGTCAAAATCCGCTGCCGAAAAACTCCTTGTGAACATACCCTTACAGTATTTTAGGCACAGTATTTTAGGGTAGCAGCAGGATGCAGAGAATGATAAAATGTGAGGAACCTAAGATAATTGTGTAGCTACCGCTGCAGAAACGAATTGTGGTTGGAAGAAACATCATGGCAGTCTGCAGCGATTGGAGAAGATGAAGAAAGAGAACATCTACAATCCAAGAAAGTGTCACTGGATGGATTTATATTCTTATTTTTTATTTGTGATCCTTGTGCAGTCATAGGGATCTTTGGTGCCAATGTGGGAGCCCACTTTCTGAACAGTCCGGGGCGCATGGTACCTATAATCTTCCCTTAATTGTTACTAGTTACAATTTAGTGTTTAAAAGCATTGATTAATTAAAACATAAATAATAATAATGATGATAATGATAAATAAGCAGTAATGTAATAATAAATGACACTTTGCCTTTAAAAGGGGTTTTGAGTTCTTGAAATTGATGACTTATTGTTAGAACAGTAAGTTCAATAGAGATGAGCGAATACCGTTCGATCGAGTAGATATTCGATCAAATATTAAGGTATTCGACATATTCGATTCCAATCGAATACCACGCGGTAAACACAGTAAAAATTCGTATGCCCTCCCACCTTCCCTAGCACTTTTTTTGCACCAATAACTGCGCAGGGGAGGTGGGACAGAAACTACAACAACGGAGGCATCGAAAAAAAAATCGGAAAAAGGAATTGGCTGACTAATTCAGGTGCCCTCCAATTTATACGAATGGTGGATTTAACATTCAATTAATTTGAGACTGTGAACTATGTGACTGTGAGACAGGGAAGGTGCCACAGGAAGTAGGCATAAAAAAAAAAAAAAATAGGTAAAAATGTTATTGGCTGGCTAAATCAGGTGACCTCGGATTTATAAGAATAGTGGCAGCCATATTCGTGCATTTTGGTGAGATAGAGAGAGATACTGTATTGAGGGTGAGATAGAGTTTAGACACTGCTAGGCAGGAAAACATTACAATCAACAGCTCTTTTCAGAGCTACACTGCAGGAACAGTGTACACATACACTGAACCTGCCAAAGATGCGTCAGATTAGCATCAAGGGACGGGGTCGGGCAAGTGGACGTGGTCATCCAGTCCACAGTCCAGCTACTGGAGAGGGTCTGCCAGCAGTGCCCCTCGTCAATAGCACAAAGGGATGAGGATGTGGAAATCCAGTCCACAGTCCAGCTACTGGAGAGGGGCTGCCAGCAGTACCCCTCATTAGTAGCATGAGGGGATCCAGGCCGCAGTAGCTCGACTCCAATTATATACTGGAGAGGGGCAGCCATCAGTGCTACAACATCAAGCGGGGTGCAGGGTGTAGTGCTGACGAGGCCCGAGCACCAGTAACCTATACTAGGGTGGATAGCAGATGTTGTGGACCCACAACCAGCATGTCCCGTCCACAGTACTGACGAGACACAGTTCCATGTGTCTGTGCCAGCACACAAGTTCCTCGTCCTCCTCCTCCTCCTCCAACACCACCACCACTGTAAATAAATAGTTAAAAAAAAACACTAATGTTTTAGAGCTCCCCCCAAGGGCTGGCAAAATAATTTTTTAGGGCTCCCCCCAAGGGCCTGAAATCTAATTTTTTAAGGGTCACCCCAAGGGCCTATAACACTGTTGGTTCAAGGCTCTACTCACCCCACGGGACAAAAAGTAAATTACTGCTAGTGCAAGGCTCTACTCACCCCAAGGACCAAAAAGTAAAACACTGCTGGTACAAGGCTCTACTCACCCCAAGGGCCAAAAAATAAAACACTGCTGGTTAAAGGCTCTACTCACCCCAAGGGACAAAAAATAAAACACTGCTGGTGCAAGGGTGAACTAAATTAAAGTGCCAAAAACTATGCTGGTTAGAGGCTCAGTTAATTCCAAGGGCCAAAATCTCTGCAGGTTAGAGGCTCAGTTCACCCAAAGGGCCAAAAACTCTTCTGGTTAGAGGCTCAGTTCACTCCAAGGGCCAAAAACACTGCTGGTTAAAGGCTCAACATAACCCAAGGGCAAAAAACTCTGCTGGTGCAAGGCTGAAGTCACCTCAAGGGCCTCAATCTCTGCTGGTAGCTCAGCTTAAGGGCCTCTAACTTAATTTGGAAGGGCTCACGTGAAGGACCAGAAAAGTAATTTTTCAAGGTCTCACCACATCACACACACATAAACAATGACAGTTAAGGGAGGGGGCTTTTGGATTTCCCATTGCCTATTCCATCTGTGGTTGTCATGGGCAATGTGATTTAAAGGGGTGCATGCTAATGTTTCTTTAGCTTAAAATTTGGCTTTCTGTCCATACTATTGTGGAGGAAAGAAGGTTTCCAAGTATTTTTGCACTTTCCATATTGAGTTTGGAGTGTCTAGTTTATAGGCTGTGATATTGGGGTAATACTGGGACTTGGGCATGTTAGATGCCCCCAGGCATGCTTCCCCTGCTGTCCCAGTTGCATTCCAGAGGTTTTGGCAACATTTCCTGGGGTGTCATAGTGGACTTGGTGACCCTCCTGAGTCGAAATGTGGTTTCCCCTGAAACGAGCATTTTTTCCCCACAAACTATAATGAGATTCGATATTCGTTCGAATAGTCGAATATTGAGGGTCTACTCGAAACAAATATCGAATATTTCACTACTCGCTCATCTCTAGTCATCAATATTGGATTGGTGGGGGTCCAACTCGTAGCACCCCTGGCGATCAGCTGTTTGGGCCAAGCACTGCTGCATCTCCATTGTTTACATCGCTCAGTGTCGCCATGCTGTAAAAGTTTTTTTTTTTATTTGTGAGCTAATAGATTGCAGAGCAGTAAGAATTTAGGGATAACTATTACAAAATTTTTGATAAAAAGGTAGGATGGTAGGTGTGATCACAATATCAGACTTGGTGGATACCCAAAAGGCTAAAATTAATACTCTTAAACAACATGCTTGTACTGTATACAGCTTAGGGTGAGTTAACATATACGACATGCCAACTTCTTGTAGTTTTTCTATGACATGGTACAGAAAAGACAAATGCCAGAATGAAGGCACCTAGCATGAATCTGCAAGGAACCAGACAGAAAAATCCTATAAATACTATTTGTTGATCCAGGTCGTGGACAGGGTGCGGAAAGTGATGCTAGAGCTGACTCCATAGAAAACTA
The DNA here is from genome assembly GCF_031893055.1 of Leptodactylus fuscus. Classification (NCBI taxonomy): domain Eukaryota; kingdom Metazoa; phylum Chordata; class Amphibia; order Anura; family Leptodactylidae; genus Leptodactylus; species Leptodactylus fuscus. The sequence goes on along the minus strand of NC_134269.1, from coordinate 181,814,358 downwards.
TGTGATCCGTTCTGGCATAAGTTTCCCTCTGTTTTTTGGTACTTCACAAGAGAAAATTGCAACAAAGTCAACCTAAAAAGGACAATGCACCCTTTCATGTAAGGAAAGAGGAGGATCTCAAAAGGAGCCATTATGAATTTAGAAGGATATGAAATGGGGTGAAAAAGTAATCCATATCAATTATAAAGAAAGGCAAGTTGGGAGAAATTGGAGAGAAAAATGGTGAAGCGATCTGAATGAGTGCCTTTTGGTGTGGAGCTGTCTTGTGTATGGCATGACAGTGATGATATGACAGGAGACATGGCAAGAAATGTAATGGAAGATACACTGTACAGATTATATAGCTTTTATTACGGCACTGAATAATTATATAGCAAGTATTATCCAAAATGAGGAAAGTACAGTATAAGGCAGATTTAATACACTGCTGAAAGGTACTTACAATATATCCGTAAGAAAATTACTCTGAATGTGTGCTTATGCATTTTTTATTACTCGGAGAAAAGTGGTGACAAACATTTTAAAGATTTTGTTCATCTTATTATATTGACCACCAAGAGAATAATTCTTACAAAGTGGATTTCTAAGCTCCTGCCCTATCTATCGTGCAAGTTAAAAATAAATTTAAAAATGTGTTATATTTGCAATGAATAGTTAGGAAAAAGTCCTTAAAAGACCTAAATAACTCCTAGTGCTTGAGCACATAATATTGAATAGATAACTGGTCAAGGAAGGTTTTTTAAGAGTCTGGGAATAGAGGGAGGAACGTGTTACAATTGGGAATACCTGACATATTGTATTCCGTATATTTAATCAGTTATATGAAAATGTTAGTCCCTCCTTGCTCGGTGGTGGTATTGGAAAAAATGTTACTACCATAACTGTATATATGGCAACCTGGTCAGATGTGACATTGGTGCAACATACCAGTGCCCAGGAGGTTAATGGCCCTATCACCTTAACAGCAGCGACTACCTACTAACAACTGATGAGACATTAGAAGGGTGTATACTGTATACTCTAATACTGTGTATATAATGTGATATTGGAAGACATAGGGCCAATAACAGGGGCCCTCAGTTGTCCATGTCCACCCCTGTATAGTACGGTTGAAAAAGGCATTTCATTTAACCTATCATCTGATAGTGTTGATCCAAAGAAAGTCAATATATCTTTCACAGTTACTTTGCAAAAATTGTGAAGTATCTACTTTATGTACATTTATTGTTCTTTATGTTATCTAAGGTGTTTTATTTGGCGGCAATACATTCTAGTGTAAAGGGGTATTTACACATCACATTTCTCAATCCACTGACTAATGATCCGTGTATTGAAGATTTGCTACAAGCATTGGATGGACCTCTATGTCATTCTCTATGTGAAATTATTGCTGCAATTACTCAAATACTTACTTGTTCTAAAGATAATTTAGATGTGTAAATGAGACATAGGGTAACATAGGGGAGTTGTTTTACTTCCACACTGCTGTATTTGTATATGGAGGAATACTAGTGCAACTTGCTCAGAGACCAGATAGCCAATAAGCTTTAGAATTTGTTACATCATTTTTGGATTGATGTGTTTGTATTAATATTCCCTTGCACCTTAGCACATACAAAAAAAAAGATGCAAATAAAATTTCTATCTTGGGAGTAATGACTTGTTTTCCTACGTAGGGCCATGGGATGATTCCTATAATGTGTAACTGAAATAAGTCTAAGAGCATTTATTACAATTCTTCTGGTCGTATAACATCCTTATTTTGGTGAAGAAAAATGGGGGTGAGTGTAAATGATTGACTGGTCCGCAGAATTACCATCATGGGGTGAATTCTATTGTATTTGCGTGTGTGTCTGGAGATAGATAGATATGAGATAGATTAGATGGATATGAGATAGATAGATAGATAGATAGATAGATATGAGATAGATAGATAGATAGATAGATAGATAGATAGATTATTAGATAGATAGATAGATAGATAGATAGATAGATAGATATGAGATAGATAGATAGATAGATAGATAGATAGATAGATAGATAGATAGATAGATATGAGATAGATAGATATGAGATAGATAGATAGATTATTAGATAGATAGATAGATAGATAGATAGGATAGATATGAGATAGATAGATAGATAGATAGATAGATAGATAGATAGATAGATAGATAGATATGAGATAGATAGATAGATAGATAGATAGATAGATAGATAGATAGATAGATATGAGAGCTAGATAGATAGATATGAGAGCTAGATAGATAGATGTGAGATAGATAGATTATTAGATAGATAGATATGAGATAGATGATAGATAGATAGATTATTAGATAGATAGAATTCTCTTTATAAAATAATATTAGATACATATTAACAAAAATAATAATATATAAAATAATTGTATAAAACAATAAATTTCAAAATAATTTGATCTTTTTTTTAAATGATTTCATAATAAGAATTGTATATTGCTATCTTAATATATATTTAAATTGTTTTGTAAATTCATAGGTATAGCTTGTTTATTTTTAATATTAATAGAAATAGCTTTCATTTTTAATAGATGTAGAAATCATTAACAATATACGGTGCTTTCTCTAATAACATGGAGAGCAATATTGTTACCCACATCATCTGAAAAGATGTGTATATATCCAAAGTGAAGCTCCATGGGCCCAACGTCCAATGAGTCATTTCTGGTCACCTCGTGTATGAAGAGACCTTGTGAGCCCTAGGGCCTAGGAGCAGATTCTGCACTACATTTATTTATTCCTATCTATCTATCTGGACATTTTCACATTTTCGTTTCAGAATATCCAGTGATCTGTAGCCGAAAGAGAAACATGAAAACTGACCATATAGTAACATGCAAAAATTCATGTTCTGTATTAAAAGAAATTTATTTACATATATCAGTCATTAATATAAAGTATTTTCACATGTCAACCCATGTAAACCTGGAGAAGTTAAGGCGCTTACTTAGTAAGAGGCTAAATGTTCTTTCATATAACATGTGGTTGCAGAAGAAATTTTGTAGACATAAAACAGCTTTTATAGCAACTTAAGCAGAATTTTCTTAAGACAGATTACTTGACAATCTATCAAAATAAATATATATAAAAAAGTTTATGTGACAAAGAAGACCTGTGCTCATCAAACATTGCTGCCGAATTCCTCTGACCAGAAGCAACCTCATGTAACCTTTATTTGTTTCTGATTCCTTCTGCCCAATACAAAAAAAGTTACAACCAATGCAACATAAATATTTAAGAATATAATTATATATAATTTATATTTAGATTTACTGGCATAATACTGCATGAATAAATTAAAAATATGGTAAAATATTTACATGTCATTTGTGACAGCACATTCTAGATTACACTGCTGTCCATGAATAAACAAGAGTACAATGAACCATGCTCTTTCAGGATACCTAAAGACATTTTCAAGGAATCTTTCAGGGAAGACACTGGAAATTGGAACTTGGGTAACCTGATGGCAGCAAAAAAGGAAGAAAGGGAAATATATATTCAATTTTGTACTTGTGCAATGCGTGTGAGCTCTCTCTGAGCTTCCCAACAACGTAGTCCAACAGTGAATCTCTTTATTTAGTGCATCAAAATATTGAATATGGCTGCCCGCTGTGAGTATTGTAATAGATGTAATGAATAATGGGTACTGACCTACCTAACATGTACTGTACATACACAGAAGATTATTACAGGTTTGTTTTGTGCAAGAAATTGCTATTATTTCCAACACAGGCAGCAATTGTCACATATTATGCCTTGAATAGGCCTCCATTAAGGAAAACACAAATATATATATATATATATATATATATATATATATATATACATAAACAAGAGTGAAGCTGTAATGCCCTTAAGCCATGATTGATCCATGGGTGGCCATTATAGAAGAATGTCTTCCCTTCCCTATTAGTCTTTGTTTAGCATTGGCACAACTCAGTCTTTGAACATCTTAAGATGATCAATATACAGGGGCAAATCTCATATGCACACAGGCCATTGTGAGCTTTCCGGCCATGAATAGGTTAATTCTTGTCATAGTGTCCATGGGCTGCTCACACTAAGGAGGTGACCGGTGCCATCTTACTGTTTTCCTCCTCCCAGGGCTGCAGGTTCTGAAGTGCAAATAAGGAAGAGTTGTGCAAACACAAGGGGTCAGGCTGGATGGAGTCACTGAGAGACTTCTGGAAGGCATCGTGCTGCAGCTGGAGCATCAGTCTGTTCGCCTGTTGCCTCTCTGCCTCCCTTTCTTCAGCTGTCTGTCTCCTACAAGGAAGCAAATTCAATTTCACATAAACATGAAATAACCCGTCTGTGCATATGAATAGACGCTTACATGTCTCCGCCATTGATCACATTTCCAACAATGATCATCATCAGTACTGAAAGCGCAGTGTCTATAGGGGCTGATGATTACCGGACTGTGGAGACAGCGCTCTACCCGCAGCCTGACGTTATGTACAGAAGAGCGCAGCTCCAAATGGCGCATAAATTCACTCAGCTCATCTGGAAGTCTGGGACTGAGTACTGTACTGGGTATAGTGTAATAATATATAGTGTAATAATCTAAAGTATGGTGTAATAACAGCAAAAATAACGTGGCCTCTACTACAATAACCAAATGAATATATCGAAAAATGTCATAAATATAATCATCCCTGTGTATTTATTTACCCGACGAGTGACCAGGTTATTATAACTCATTAGTATGCGACCATTTATTATTAGTATTATTATTAATTAGCATGTCACCTGTTATTATTAGTATTAATTAGTATATGACCTGCTGTTGTTATTGTTATGAATTAGAATATGACTAGTAGTTATTTGTATTATTAGTATATGACTTGTTGTTATTAGAATTGTTGTTCTTGTTGTAATTAGAATATGTCTAGTAGTTATTAATATTCTTTAGTATATGGCAAGTTATTATTATTATTATTATTTTTTATTATTTCAATACATGTCCAGTAGTTATTATGAGTACTAGTATATGACCAGTTGTTATTACTATTTCAGTATATGTCTAGTAGTTATTATGATTAATATTATTATATGTCCAGTTGTTGTTATTATTATTCCAGGATATGACCAGTTGCTGTTATTATTCTATCAATTGTGTGTTTTGTGTGTTGTTATTATATAGCTACGATATTACACTATATTGTGCTACTAAGTTTTATACCATCGGCTTTTTTTACAACATCGTAATGTATCAGTGTATACACTCATGGTTAGTATTCCTATAACAACAACAATAATAATAATTGTAGAATAATATAATAATCAACTTCTGGATATTAAGGATCAATTCACATACGTCCGGCAATCTGGAGTCACTTCTAGTGGAAGGACTGAGCCAGAAGTTCAATCCATTGTGGGTGCGTCCATTACAGCAGAGGTTGCAATGAGGACTAGCAGCGAAGCTACAAACTTAGGGGTACTATTTCAGATCCATATAGTTGTTATTATTATTATTATCATCATCATCATCATCATCTATACTACCACCTTTATACTACAATGGAACAAAACCACATATTGTTATACTGCTAACTTATATGACTGGTTAAAAGAAAACCCTGGAAATGATTCTAATTATTTGTTACTTTTATTACATTTATTAGCTAGCTGTTGTTAATTCTTACACTCTACTACTATAGTTTCTTAAGGTTTACACTACTATACAATGCTATCCTTTTTGAGATTGCCTCACTATTCTCTAGTATTAGCGATTATTCTATTATATAGCGCTATATGACTGGTTATCCCTGAATTATAAAATACTTTTATCGTTGTTAGGTTTCTGTTGTTGCAGATTTTATTACTAAGAGACATGAGATGACAGTACTGTTTATATCCCTGATTGTTATTGTATTTCTACACCACAACGTCCTATACTTATAATGGAAAACTAGTTGTTGCTATTTCACATCATTTCTGGTTAGGCATATTATTATTTTACATTACACTGCCATATAATTATGCCATATAATAATACAGTTATCATTTTCTAGATTCATAAACACTGATCTGTTTTAATAGGGATGTAACAACTGAAGGAAATTCTAGGACAACTGGTTCCTATTATCTTACTGAATAATATTATACTACACGATGCACTTGCATAATACTACACATTATTTTACTATCGCTTATATTTGACTTATTTAACAAATGTATTTATTTATATTGCTTATATATATTGCTTATAGCGCCGTCATATTCCACAGCGCTGTACGGATGTTGCCAGTCACTGTCCCATATAGGGCTCACAATCTGTATCCCCTATAAATATATCTTTGGAGAATGGGAGGAAACCCAGACAAACACAGGTAGAACATACAAACTCCTTGCATGTTGTCCCTGGCAGGATTTGAGCCCAGAGCTCCAGCACATGACTTAAGCCTGGCTTTGATTTCACTATTATTTTATATTACCGATTGTTATTTTTCTATAGTATCGTAATATATATATATATATATATATATATATATATATATATATATATATATATATATATATTTTGATGCTGATCATTATAATTATAGAAATTCTTACCACAATAATATACTAATGGCTGTAATTATATTACTATTACATTACTATGAGATAGATATATATATATATATATATATATATATATATATATATATATTCTACTGTGTTGTGAAACTGAACAACAGGCTTGTCCTTACACTAATTTTTTTTATTTTTTTCTTTGCTATTACACTACTATAATACACCACTGGTTTTGTTCATTCTATTGTGCTATAATACTCTATTACATTACTGCATGTTATTTACATCATTTTGTACTGCTGTATTGTATTACTGTCATTATACTGTACATTATGCTTTTAAACTATAGAGATTAATATTACACTTAATATTACACTAGAATTATACTTATAGTCTAGCACAGATTATTCTTATTTTATATTTGTATTAATTTCATTTATCTATTCAGAATTACCGCTGTAATGTCTGACCATAGACCAGAGCTATGCACAAAGTATATAATAATGTTACAACTGTTGTGAGTCCACAATGTAAAGAATTATAAAGTATATTTTATATAAATATTATTCCAGTGTATGAGATAAACATATAGTATTGTATTCCTTACACAATCAGAGTCGGCGTTGCCCTTTTTATTTGTGATGGGAAGAATATTTCTGCTCCCAGTTGCCTTGTGTTGTAATGACTTAATGATAATATTATGATATTACCAAGTATTATATTATTATTATGGTCACTACATTGTTCACTACAATGTATTTCAGCCTCAGATACTTATAGGCTGGTTCCTATTTTGCACTTGATACATCAGACAATTTCTAAAGTTCTGTGCTAACTCTATGACGTCCCCTATAAAATCTGTTTCCATATAAATATATATTAAAAAAAATATTCTTTCAATTGCGTTGTGTTATAATTATTAATATGATTATATTATTATTTTCACTACATCGTTCTGTATTTCAACCTCACTGATGTCCGCTACTTGATACATCGGACTGTGTATATATATATATATATATATATATATATATATAATGTTCCACTATCCCTATAAGCCAGTGCCTCACCTCCACTTTGTCCTCCGGTTCTGGAACCAGGTCTTCACCTGAGCATCGGTCATCTTTAGAGACTTGGCCAGGGCGGCGCGCTCCGCGGAGGCGAGGTATTTCTGGCGGTGGAAGCGTTTCTCTAGCTCGCAGATCTGCACACGGGAGAAGGACGTGCGCGGTTTCTTGCGTTTGGGAGGTGTCCGGTTCTGATACGGATGTCCGATCCTGCGAGTCACCGTGAAGGGAGTGAGGGCTGCGGCTGCTGCAGGGAGGCAGAAAGAGTGTGAGCTCCTGTGGTCAGCAGGACTGCAATACATAGCCTGGAGACTAGGAAGAGCTAGGAAGGAGCTCAGGGTATATAGGGTATATATGATATAAGCAGCTACCGATCCCCAACGTGTTCTAGCTTCCAAAAAAATAATTATCTATATCTCTATATCTATCTATCTATCTATCTATCTATCTATCTATCTATCTATCTATCTATCTATCTATCTATCTATCTATCATCTATCTTTGTAGATAGATAGATAGATAGATAGATAGATAGATAGATAGATAGATAGATAAGGCATTTAACGGATCACATTCATTTCTATGGATGAAAACCGCGCATAAGTCCAGTAATGTTGTCACTAATATCCATTGAGTCACTTGACCCAAAAGTTGAGAACCCTACCACAAACAAAAGCAGAAGAAAAATACAGAAAGCGGAATTTAAACATTGAATTATACAAAGGCCAAAATATTAAAAAAGAAAAATAAAAATTCTGGAAATTATTTCGAAATATTTCGGAGCCGATGGGAAAGCATCCTGTATTTAGGGTATTGCCATGTTCTTCTTCTTCTTCTTCTTCTTCTTCTTCTTATTATTATTATTATTATTATTATTATTATTATTATTATTATTATTATTATTATTTTCATGCTCTGTGGTTTTCTATCAAAGTAAATAAGAAAAAAACAACAGACATCGCTGCACTCCTATCGATCTATCGAAAATACAAAATAAAAAATAAGAGATCGTTTCACTTCTATTTAGCTATCAAAATTATAAAAAAAATTATGAGAATAAGATTAAAAAAAATAGAACAGAGAAACAGATCACCAGGTCAATGGCTGATAAAATAGAAATTCAATAAATAAATAAATAAATAAATTAAATGATTAAAAGATAAATTAATGACATGAGTTAGATACGGAAATTCATATAAATCCATTATATAGATAGACAGCTGATGGTTTTAAATATATATATATATATATATATATATATATATATATATATATATATATATGTATATTGCACATACACGTTTATATACATTTATATACACACTAATATATAGAGACACATTACATATTATATTATATAGACATATCACTCTGAAAAGGACGTTGTATACTGAGCACGGACTTTTGAAT